>NC_138554.1:88416598-88560419 GCF_964273705.1 Natrix helvetica
AGAAAGAGATACATGAGAGAAAAAGATGAGAGAGGGGAGAGAGATGAGAGAGAGAGAGAAAGAGACAGGCAGAAAGAGAGAGGGAGAGATGAGAGAAAGAAAGAGATGAGAGAGACAGATGAGAGAGAGAGACAGACAGACAAAGAGAGAGGGGGAGAGAGATGAAAGAGAGTTACACAGAGAGAAAGAGCAAGAGACAAACAGAAAGAGGGAGATGAGAGAGAAAGAAAAAAAGAGAAAGAGAGAGGGGGGGAGATGAGAGATCCCAGTATTTTGTTTTCTATGGGAAATGGGTTCAAATTGTGTGTGTAAGGTTGCAGAAGCAGGCGGCCAAGCTAAGTGCCTGAAGAACCCCATCCCATTACTGGGAGTCCAGGCACTTCAGCGAGCAGCGCGCTGGATTCATATTAGTGGTCCGTGGGATTTACAATTATGAATTTAGTTATCCCTGAAGTCCAAAAGGTTAATGACCCCTGATTTAACAACTTAGTGCAAAGAGATGAAATTGAAGAGTGGCTAAGATCTGGGGAAACCTATCTGATAATGAAAGATCCAGCAAAGGGGGCAGCACCAGGCAACTACAGGCCAATTACCTCTTTATCAACAATTTTTAAATTGTTAACTGGTAACTGGTGCTGTCCAACAGCATCTAGTTAAAAACAATCACTTTCTACCTGAGCAGAAAGGAAACCGCCCCAATAGCAGTGGAAGAAACAATCAACTCCTAATTAATAACATGATTTTCGAAAACTGCAAGAGAAGGAAGACCAACCTGGATTGACTACAAAAAGGCATTTGACTATCTGCCACATGACTGGATAGTCAAGTGTCTAGAAATAACAGGAGTCAGTAGAAACATCAGAAGTGCAAAGATTGATGGCATAACACACAGTTGCAGGTCAATGGTGACAGAGTGGGAGAGGTTAATATCAAGAGAGGAATATTTCAAGGAGATTCACTGTCACTGTCATTGCACTGTTTCCTCTGTCAACAATACTGAATAACTCAGGCTTCAGCTATCAAACATCAAAAACAACTGCCAGAGTATCCCACCTTCTTTACATGGATGATCTGAAGTTATATGGAAAAACACATCTGAAATAGAATCACTGCTCAACACTGTCCATATATATATAACCAAGATACTGCAATAGAGTTTGGCTTGGACAAATGTGCCACACTTACCATCAGACAAGGAAAAATAGTGAAAACTGAAGGAATCAAATGTCCCACGAAAATAACTTTAAGAGTTTGGATGATTATTACTACAAATACCTGGCTATCCTTCAAGCTGGCAACATCAAGCACATTGAAGTCAAGAAAAATATTAGAGGTAATTATATCAAGAGAGTGAAGATCTTAAAGTCCAAACTCAATGGAGAAAACACCACCAAAGCTATCAACACAAGGGAAATTCCAGGTATCAGATACTCAGCAGGAATAGTGGACCGGACTCAACAGAACTAAAAATAATGACAAAGAATCAGGCCCTTCATCCTCACAGCAACAGTGACGACTACCTGCCAAGGCAAATAGGTGGGCATGGAATGTTGCAAGTACATCAGAAGAAGAATATCTGAAGAACAATGAAGAAAATGAACTGAAGTTAGTATGCCAGGGAGGCTTATTAACTATTGGAGAGACCAAACTGGACTACAAGAAAGATCAACTGAAGAACAGAATGGAGGCATGGGAAGACAAAACATTACATGGCTAGTACATTAAAAAATAGTAGGGAAAGCAGATAATAGCAAGATCTGGCAATGGCTAATAGCAAGAAAGTTGAAGAAAGAGACCGAGGGACTAATTCTGGCTGCACAAGGCCAATCCTTAAGGACAAATTTATACAAAGCCAGAATTGAGACGATAGCAAGTGTTGCCTATGCAAAGAAGCTGAAAGTGGACCACTTAATAAACTGCTGCAAGATCACACAGACTGACAAAAGCAGTAGCAGGACAAAGTAGCAACAATAGTGCAATGGAAGATCTGCAAGAAGTATCATTTGCCTGCAAGCAATAATTGGTGGGACCATAAAATAGAGAAAGATATAGAAAATGAAGAAGTTAAATTGCTTTGGGATTTCAGAATTCAAACAGATAGGCACCTGCCACATAACATCCCAACCTTAACAATTGTTGATATGAAAGACAAAAAAGTCTGGATAGTGGATGCCTGAAGACAGCAAAATGGAAGAGAAAGAACTGGAGAAGAAAACAAATGACAAAGACCTACAAATAGAAAACTACTGTGACAAAAGCAAGCAAAGGTAGTATCAATAGTAATAAGGACCTTGGGTGCAATCCCAAAACAACTGGAGCACCACTGGAACACCATTGGTATTGACAAATTATCCATCAGTCAATTGCAAAAGGCAGCTTAACTCGGAGCTGCTTCTATCCTGCAATATCTCAAGCACCATCAAACATCCACATCTACCTATCCTGGGTCGCTGGTAAGGACTTGATAGGTAGATTAAAATGCCATCACCAGTCTGAACATCTGGCTAACTGTGCGATGATCAATAAATAAATAACTGAACTATGGGAGTTGTGCAGGCAGTATTTACCATAGCAACATTATACAGAGCCAAAGATTTTTATATTCTAATTTTTAAATATAATTACATATGCAATGCAAAATTAACAAATTACTCACTAATTGATTTTCCTGGATAAAGCTTTGCCTGAGGATAGCCAGGGATCATTTTTTCATTTTTAGCTCTTAAATTTTCAAGTTCATGTTTGATAATGTATTGACATTCTGCCATTGTAAGAAAATCATGATTATCCTCTAAACAAAAAAGAAATGCATTATTGAAAACTAGATTCTTATTTTGACAAGTTCAAATTCTAAAATCCTTTATGTAATATGATATATTCAGAAATAAGCTTTCCAATATCACATTAGAAGAGTCTCCACTTTCCTAAAGCTGTTAATTATTAAGGAAGATACTGTATATTTATTAAAAGTACAGATTACAATGTTTAAAAAATATTTAATATAAATGCTGAATAACTTTTATAATCACAGGAAACTTAAGCCTAAGCAAAATATTCAATTTTACATTCTAAGTTCAGAAGATCAGAAATTAATAAAATGCTGGAATTCTAAGCAAAATATGTCTTTATGCTTATTTATTTAACAATATCTCCTGAAATGGTTAATAGTGTGATCCTAAATAGCAAGAAACGTAAACTGATTTCACAATTAACTGTTTTTTTTACCTGCAAAATCTTTAAAGTTTTTTCTAGATGTATATGTAAACGCTCTCATCGTGTTATCATTACATTCTTTAACCAACCCTACAGTTTCAGCTCCTAGAAGCAGCCTTAAATTAGATGCTCCAACAAGATATATGTTCTTGCTTCCTTCAATCTCTTTTCCTTCCTCCAACAATGATCTAACTAAAAGTTGGGCTCCTTAAAAAAAGGAAAACAAATGAAGTAAATTACTATGTACTGTGTGTATTATGTTGACAGGTTATGCTAAATCATAAACATGGGAATGACAGTATATTCACAAAATTTGTTTGGATAAAATTAAACCAATTACACAGTGATTTCATTTATTGGGTTACTTCTGTCATGAAATTCTTGGATTAAAGGCAGTGCTGAATTAGGGAAGGTTAGAAATGAGTAGAACCAGAGGGGAAGAAAAAAAATCAATGGAAACTGATTAAATTAGAATATTTCCTAATATTTTCAATTAAATAAAGCATTAATAAACATGTAAACTCAACGTGTAGTCCTCAATGGAATTGCATCTACATGGAGGAAAGTATGCAGTGGTTTACCCTAAGTCTCTGTTTTAGGCCCAGTTCTCTTCAACATCTTCATCAATGATTTGGATGAGGGAATAAATGGGGAACTCATCAAATTTGCAGATGACACCAAGCTGGCAGGAATAGCCAACACTCCAGAAGACAGGCTTAAGATACAGAAGGATCTTGACAAACTTGAACATTGGGCACTATCTAATAAAATGAAATTCAATGGTGAAAAGAGTAAGGTTCTACATTTAGGCAAGAAACCTTGCTCACCTTGTGGTACCTTGCTCAATAGTAGTAACTGTGAGAGGGATCTTGGAGTCCTAGTGGACAACCATTTAAATATGAGCCAGAAGTGTGCAGCAGCTGCCAAAAAAGCCAACACAGTTCTAGGCTACATAAATAGAGGGATAGAATCAAGATCACGTGAAGTATTAATACCACTTTATAATGCCTTGGTAAGGCCACACTTGAAATACTGCATTCAGTTTTGGTCGCCACGATGTAGAAAAGATGTGGAGACTCTAGAAAGAGTGCAGAGAAGAGCAACAAAGATGATTAGGGGACTGGAGACTAAAACATATGAAGAATGGTTGCAGGAACTGGGTATGTCTAGTTTAATGAAAAGAAGGACTAGGGGAGACATTATAGCAGTGTTCCAATATCTCACGGGTTGCCACAAAGAAGAGGGAGTCAAACTATTCTCCAAGGCACCTGAGGGTAGAACAAGAAGCAATGGGTGGAAACTAATCAACGAGAGAAGCAACTTAGAACTGAGGAGAAATTTCCTGACAGTTAGAACAATTGATCAGTGGAACAGCTTGGCTCCAGAAGTTGTGAATGCCCCAACACTGAAAGTCTTTAAGAAGATGTTGGTTAGCCATTTGTCTGAAATGGTATAGGCAGGGGGTTGGACTAGAAGACCTCTAAGGTCCCTTCCAACTCTGCTATTATATTGTATTATTGTATTGTAAATTAGTCTATTTTGATACTCACACGAAAGCAGAATAAAACCAACAAATAAATAAAAAGCAGGGTCTTTACTATCAACACCTTTTATGCAAAATATTTTGATATAAACTGTTTCAAACACAGAAATCCATAAAATAGTGAACTTCAAAGATTTTGAAAATGTTTTACACTCAAAACAAAGCTGTTCTGAGTACACAAAATTGTTCATAGCTCTATTTATAATATACATTCAAAACATTTTAAAGTAAATAAACCAAAATATTTATAATTAATTTTGAAAAATCTACTATTTCAATTTTGTATATCAATGTAGTTTAATAAGAGAGTTATATTTAATATATTTAATAGCATGATTATTACAGTGGCACTGAGTGCACCACTGAAGGACCTGAAAGATCAAGTTAGGGATAGATTGTCATGGAGAAAACCTACCGTATTTTTTGGAGTATAAGATGCACTGGAATATAAGACACACCAAGGTTTTGAAGAGGCAAATAAAAAAAAAGTAGGTAAGTAGATAGAGGGATAGAGAGGGAGTGGAAGAGAGAGAAATACAATAGGTAGGTAGGGAGAGAGTAGATAGGTAGGTAGGTAGAGGGATAGAGAGAGAGAGAAACAGAAAGAAATATAGAGAGAGAGAAATACAGTAGATAGGTAGAGAGAGAGAGAAAGAGAGTAGGTAGGTTGGTAGGTAGAAGGGTAGAGAGAGAAATAGAGAGAGGGAGAGAAATACAGTAGATAGGTAGGGAAAGAGGGAGAGAGAGTAGGTAGGTAGATGTTTCCAGGTGTATTCATCCATTTGCTGGAAAAGGAAATTGCTGATAATCTGCAGCGCCTAAGACTTTATTTCTCCTGGCACAGCACTTGATCAATCTAATTCTCATCAATCAGTTAAAGAGCTTTCCAAAAGGAAAAAAAAGTTTTTGCAATCTGCAAACCTCTCAATACGGTCCGTTTTTCATGAAAACGGGTCAGTTTTTTTTCTTAAAAGGCATGAATAGCCTTGGGGAGGGCTTGCAGAGTGCTCCTGGGGATGGGGGAGCAAAAAACAAGCAAAAATGGCCCGTTTTTTTGTCCAAAAAATTGCATGCATAGCTTATGGAGGCTTACAGAGTGCTGCTGGGAGTTGGGGGGAAAAATGGCCCGTGTTTTGCTCATTTCTGCCCTTGCTAGCCCCCAGGAGCTCTCTGAAAGCCTCCATAAAGGTATGAACAGCCATTGTGGTGAAGGGGGCGGGGCTTCGGGAGGCAAAAAATGCTGTATTCGATGTATAAGATGCATCCAGATTTTCAGCCTCTTTTTTGAGGAAAAAATGTGCGTCTTATACTCGGAAAAATATGGTAACTATCTGGTTACTAAGAGTCAACCCTGACTTAATGGCACATAACAAAATGATTTTCTATTCATATAATTCTTTTCTCAAAGTTTTGGATTAAAAAGAAAAGAAAATATAATTCATTCCCCAAAAATATCAATAAATGCTACATTACAATATAATCAAGTTATATTAATAAAAAAATAAACAGCTAGTAATTTCCATGGAGGAATTTCCACATATGCTCAATTTTTTTCCATTCAAATAATTGGGACTAAAATTTTAACTACCGTATTTTTTGAGTATAAGACGCACCAGAGTATAAGACGCACCAAGGTTTTGAAGAGGCAAATTAAAAAAAAAGTTTTTGCACTCTGCAAACTTCCCCAAAACCTCCCCCGTTTTTTTGTGAAAACTGGCCCATTCCCCCGACAAAAGGCATGAATAGCCTTTTGGGGGCTTGCAGAGTGCTCTTGGGAGGGGGTGAAATGAGCAAACAATGGCCCGTTTTTGTGAAAAACAGGCCCATTTTTCATAAACAAAAGGGCATGGATAGCCTTTAGGAAGCTTATAGAGTGCTCCTTGGGGCTGGTGGGGGGGGAAAGTGAGCAAAAATGGTCCATGTTTTGCTCTTTTCTGCCCTCCCCAGCCCCCAGGAGCTCTCTAAAAGCTTCCTAAAGGCTATGCACGGCCATTTTGGTGAAGGGGGCGGGCTTTCAGGAGGCAAAAAATGCTGTATTCAGTGTATAAGATGCACCCAGATTTTCAGCCTCTTTTTTTAGGGAAAAAGGTGCATCTTATACTCTGAAAAATACGGTAATGGTTATCTAGGAATACAAATTTAAATACAAATTTAAATTACAAGTGTAACAATATCCTCTATTGTTCACAACAAAAAAGTGCTTTGTTATAAAGCACAAAACTCCTTTACTTATGTGGGTGCTGCAACTGTGAGTAAAAAAAAACAGGAAAATGTGAGCTCTAGGCAAGTGGGTAATATAGTCATTTCTTCCCTATTTTCACATTTGCATAACATTTCTCCTTTAAGAATCCCCAACACAGTTTCTATGAAAGTACTCCTTGACTTATGACTCTTTATTCAGCAACTATTCAAAATTAGGCATTGCTTTTAAAAGATTTTCTAAAATGTAATTTACCTAAGTCTAGAGCTGGAAACCTCAGGCTAAATGGAAGCATTATTTAATAAATATCTCCAAACTCCAGTCCAGGAAAAAAAACATTTCTGTTAATTCTAGAAGGTGGAATTCCTTTCTATTTTTTTAAGTTTAAAACTTAATCCCTGAAGCAGGTACATACAGATACACACAGTATTTGATTTCTGGAGTCTGTTGTAATCACCTCCCCCTGTGTGTGTGTGTGTGTGTGTGTGTGTGTGTGTGTGTTTGCATGTCATCTGCAATAAAGCAATTTATCAAGCCATATCTAAATACAGAATAATAGAGTTGGAATGGACCTTGGAGGTCTTCTTTCCTGCTCAGGAAGGAAAACTATATTATTTCAGACAAATGGTTGTCCAATCTCTTCTTAAAACTTTTAGTGTTGGTGCATTCACAACCCTGGAAGCAAGTTGTTCCACTGAGTGTAAGTGTTCTAACTGTCAGAAAATTTCTCCTCAGTTCTAGGTTGCTTCTCTTCTTGACTAGTTTCCATCCATTGCTTCTTGTGTAATCTGAGAGCTTCTACTGTAAGCAAATTCCTAAATATGAAGTTAATTTTCTCAGGAGTTGAAACATATTCCTTGCCTGCATAAATTATTTTAATGTGGAAAAATAGACAAACTGAATAACTTAAACACATATCTTAGTACATATCCTATATTTGTAGCTAAATACAACATTTAAACTGGTTCTCTTGTTAGGTCCAAAACTATTTTATGCCTCTCTCATTCACATTTCCAAAATAGAATACAAAGTGTCTTTGCAAAAGAAAAATGTTTAGTAGCAGCCTGAAAAATCTCTTTGCCTACACATACACATTATTTACTATTGTGTACTCACCTCCATTCTTCTTCTTCCCTACAATCTTCTGCATCAGCCACTCTTTGGTTTCATTTTTGGTATTTTGGGCAAGCTCAACCACCACCAAAGGCTTGAAATTAGCCTCAAATGTATCATATGCAGACCAGCTTATCTTCATCTTTTTGGACAACCAACTTATCAAATAAGTAGAAATAAAAAGGTTTGTGGTTGTGAAAAATGGTAATATTCAAGGCAGCATTGTGACAAAACTACTTTTGCCTGCAGCAACAGCTAAATTTTACTATCAAACTGAAAAAGACATTTCCAGTTTATCTACATATTTTCAAACAAGTTCTGTTGTTTATGTTGACATTTTTCAAAGAACCCAATTTCCTTCTTCATTTTGATATTCTCTAAACTCTAGATTCTAAAGTTTTGAGATTTTTACACAAATTATCTGCAGATTACACTGAAATCAAAAAATATTTGCAAGGCATCTAACTGAAGAAATGTAATATATGTAAATCCTTGTATCAAATATGGTAGATATGTTAAAACAGAAGTTTATCCTGATGTTTTAATTTCTAGTTGTTATTTATTTTTTAAAAAAAATCTCATGCTTTTGTATAATTTTAAACTATTTAACCTGAACTAACCTAATTGAGTTTAAAGACACATTACATTACATAATGCTCTAGCCACACAAATAAAACCAATACATATTTATCATTAATGAGGTACTTATAACTGCAATATGACCTTGTTCAGATAATAATAATGGGACTGCAAGATTTTTAGTTTAGTTATCAAATTATTCTAATCCTATAAAGATAGAACTATGATATAGAAAGATATATTTTATGTTTTTCTATTCAATTTTCAGCCAGATACTATTTCAATATGTTGTATTTTCTATTATCAGCATTTAGAGACTGGCTAACATCTATTTTCCCACAAACCTAAGAGAATGTTAATAAATTTCATTCAGATTAAGATCAGCATTTTAAGACAGGCCATGTCAGGAGACAAAACACAAGAATTTCTAAAATACAGTTTTACTGGAAAACCTGTCAAGAGTTTTGCTCTGCCCTATGTCATATTTCCCCACTCCAAAACAAGATATAATTGTTTTGAGATTCTTTCTCATGCTCCCCATTTTCTCTGGATCGAGCTGTTGTTTCTCTTTAACCATTCAACTATTCCTTTTCCAAGATTATCTCTACATTGCTTTACAGCAATGTAGCTCTCTTGCCTTAGCATTTCTACCTTAGTTAATTTAGTTATGTATTACTATGCTTATCTTACTTCTTTTGTTGCTTAAGTTATAGCATTCCCCCTTACTTTCTACCTTTTCTTTGATTTACGGTAATTTTCTTTCTTAATTTGAGGTGTTTTTTTGTACTATAGTAAATTTGGCCATCTCAGCTGATTTTGTTCTTAATTCACTCAGTTTCTAAAAGGTAGACCTCATGGCTCATTACCAGGCTGCAGTACTATGCTCTGCAGCTCTTTCTACTCACTGATAGTTCCTAGACTGGGTCTCTTGCTCTGGAACTCTTATGGACCTTTGCTACTTCTGACCACTGTCAATTCCTAGAGTCTCTCCTCATCCTTTGTTATGAGCTTTCTGATACTCTTTTATCTTGGATTCTATACTCTAGTGCTGTTCAGTCAGATCCTGCCTCACCCCACTGAGTCTACTGTAGGGGAATGTTTTTGGACTATCCTGGCCTCTTCAAACAGCAGCACTGCTGAGATAATTCAAGTGCCTTTTTTAGCTGTTCCACTGCTTGCTGAGCTGTTCTTTGTTCACTGTTTTCCAGACTGGTCATGTCCTGCACTTGTACGTCTTAATTGCCAGCATCTGCCTCTGCTAGTGAATAGTGTCTATATTTGGTCTCTCACAACATTTCTCATGTGTCAACAATCTGAGGGAACTCAGCCTAACAGAGACCAGCTGGTGTTAGCAAGGGATTGTCTCTGCTGTGACTCTCATAAAGCTTTGGCCTACAGCTATCATCTCTACTCATTGCTTTACTTTGTCATCATTGTCACATATCTTGAATGTGCTATCAATCTCTGGTTATTCTCACAGCCTTTCCTCTTTTTCTTGGCACTTCTTGCTCTTTCTCCTCTACCCTGAACAATAGCTCTCCCATTGCAACTTAGTAATAGTTTTACTTTCCACCCCCCACCCCCCAAACTATTTGATTATTTTGGCCTTCCAGCTTCTATGCTTTTCTCAAGGCAATGGGCAAGAGTTAAAGAATCAGATTTTCATTTTGAGCAGGGCAGAGTTCTAAAAAGGTGTGTGTGTGTACATACGTACGTACGTATGTACATACATACATACATATGTATATAGGTGAAACTCAAAAAATTTGAATATTGTGCAAAAGTTCATTTATTTCAGTAATGCAACTTAAAAGGTGAAACTAATGTATGAGATAAGACTCATTACATGCAAAGCAAGATAGTTCAAGTCGTGATTTGTCATAATTGTGATGATTATGGCTTACAGTTCATGAAAACCCCAAATCCACCATCTCGGAAAATTAAAATATTACATTCAATCAATAAAACAAGGATTGCACATAGAACAATATCGGACCTCTGAAAAGTATAAGCATGCATATGTACTCAGTACTTGGTTTGGGCCCCTTTTGCAGCAATTACTGCCTCAATGAGGCGTGGCATTGAACTATCTTGCTTTGCATGTAATGAGTCTTATCTCATATATTAGTTCCACCTTTTAAGTTGCATTACTGAAATAAATGAACTTTTACACGATATTCTAATTTTTCCAGTTTCATATATATATATATATATGCTGGTCTTGTTGTATTTGGGTGTTTTCCCATGTAAGATTGAGATTGTCTTGGCAACGTTTCGGCGAAGTCTCACTTGCCATCTTCAGGCTGGGTTTTGGGCTTAAAGTGTGGCCGGAGCTGCTGTCTTTCTATAAACCTTGGTGGGGATGTGTGGAGTGCTGGCTTTGTTTCAGTAAATGGAATGATTGGTCGTGTAGTTGTATCATGATTGGTAGATTGCTGCTGATTGGTGCTGGCTGTGTGTCCATTGTTGTTTTGTGTTGTAACGGCCTGGGTGGTGGGTGGGGCTCGTTTGTTGACTAGGGCTGGTTTCCAGATGTCTAGTAGGCAGGAAGTATCGTCACGTTTATTCATGTTGTGAGGGTGTTTCTCTATTTCGATAGCTTCCATAATTATTCTCTTGTTGAAGTGTTCAGTTTTGGAGATTAACCTGGTTCCTTCAAAATTAATTTCATGTCCTGTAGCTTTAAGGTGCTGGAAAAGGGAGGAAGTTTTTTCTTTTTTTTCTTACTGCGTTCTTGCGTTCTGTGATGCATGCATTTATTCTCCTGTTCGTTTGTCCTATGTATGTTGCAGGGCAGATTTTGCATGGTATTTCATAGACCCCTTGGTTTTCTAGCTGGATTTTGCCTTTCGGGTTTCTTAAGATGTTGGCTATTTTTTGGTCAGTGTTGAAGGCTGTCTTGATATTGTGTTTGTGGAGAATTTTGCTGATTCTATCTGTGGTGCCTTTGATGTAAGGGAGGAGGGTGATGATGTTGTCCTGTTCTATGTCCCAGTTTTTGGGGGGAGTCTCCCTTTGGATTAGGTTAGTAATTGTTTTTCTTTGGTATCCGTTGGAGATTAATACGTTTGTGAGAGTGTGTAATTCAGTTTTCAGATGGTCTTTGTCGACTAGGCGTTTTGTTCTGGAGATGAGGGTCTTGGCTACAGAGTTGATCTGTGCAGGGTGATGATGAGATTGTGTGTTCAAGTAGTGGTTGGTGTGTGTTTTTTTCTGGTAGATGGTGTGTCCTAGGGAGCCATTGGGTTTTTTGTAGACTTCCTCCCTTTTCCAGCACCTTAAAGCTACAGGACATGAAATTAATTTTGAAGGCACCAGGTTAATCTCCAAAACTGAACACTTCAACAAGAGAATAATTATGGAAGCTATCGAAATAGAGAAACACCCTCACAACATGAATAAACGTGATGATACTTCCCACCTACCAGACATCTGGAAACCAGCCCTAGTCAACAAACGAGCCCTACCCACCACCCAGGCCATTACAACATGAAACAACAATGGACACACAGCCAGCACCAATCAGCACCAATCTAGCAATCATGATACAACCACACAACCAATCATTCCACTTACTGAATCAAAGCCAGCACTCCACACACCCCCACCAAGATTTATAGAAAGATGGCAGCTCTGACCATGCTTTAAGCCCAAAACCCAACCTGAAGATTGTGAGTGAGACTTTGCCAAAACTTTGCCAACACAATCTCAATCTTACATGGGAAAAGACCCAAATATAACAAGACCAGCACACCTACACCCATGAATATATATATACATACACATACACACACACACACACACTATGTTTCCCCAAAAATATTATTTTCTTTTGACCCCCAAAATAACCCCAAAAATAAGCGCTTGGCCTTCTTTTCAGGAGGTCTTATTATTTTTGAGGTGCAGGAGGCGGCGAGCATGGTCACCTCATGGCTGCTGCTGTGTTGCAATATTTTCGGGGAGGACTTATTTTCAGGGGAAGGCTTTTTTTAGCCCATGCGCTCAAAAGTCTTATTGGGTTTATTATCTGGGGAGGTCTTATCATTTTCATTTTATTTCTCAAATAATATTATGGAGAAAACTAAACGTCTTCAAAATTGTCTTTATACGCCACACATACCATTATTATTTTGAAATTAGATGCAAACTTCAAAGGTACTTACTAGATGTTATTCTAACTAAAAAGGGGTGAAACCAGAGAGATTAGAAAGAAGATAAAAGAAAAGACCCTATATGAAATGCCTGTGCCTTTTAAAACAGCTGCTTTTGCTCTTCTTCATTATTTTTGTTTTATAGAGTATATATCTCTTATTTCTCTATTAAAGAACGTATATCTTATGTAATTTGGGTATATTTATCACTTCAAGATAATTGTTCACTTGTAATTTATAAAGCAAACAGGTTATCGGGGTAGCATATAACATTTGTCAAGATCTAATACAGAGTTAGTATTAATTACAACATAAATCTTTATTTTTGTATTTTTAGCCTTTTGTTTTTTAATTCAATGATTCTTCAAATAAAGAAATAAATTTGTTTCATAGTTTGGAAAAGTTAAATATTATTTTTAAATTATATATAATTATTAATTTAATTTAGCTACTGTTTAGGTTAATTGTGATGTTTATTGTGTTATATTTTGGACTACATATTACATCCATACCCTTTATTTAGTGTTGTTGATATTTTATAGTAATACATAATATCATAGTTATTTTTGAATAGTTGTATCTATTTGAAATATTTCATAAATTATTTTGCAATTCTTATGTTGGTCAAAGATGAATATAAAGATTGATTGACTAAAATTCTCTGTTTTCAATTTAATTTTTAGTTGTCTTCTAATTATATCTTTTAAAAATGGATGAAAGGAGAAATGTATTTCATTTATGCAATCCATAATAAAATTTATAAAATATTTTTAGAATTATTCTGTGCTGTCTCAAGGAGTACCTAAATTTTCACTCTGAAAGCAGACACTCCAAAGGAAGAAAAAGAAACATTACATTTTACTTTCAGAGTACATAGTATGATGAAGCAAGAAACTTGAGTTGATCATAATTTCCCAACAATTTTCCAGCAGACTAAAAGCTCATGTGTTTGTAACAGTAAAATAATTATATACTCACTTCAAATGTTATGTAAAACATGTATGCAACATTTCAACAAATTCAAAATTGCAACTTTATATGGTAGTTGCATGAAAACTCTTTGAACTCTGAAAATTCCCTGAATTTGAAAACTTTTAAAATTTTAGCAATTATTTTAATATTGAAGATAAATGTACAAAATAACATGCAATGCCATAGAAAAGTGATAACAGTAGCAAACTTCAAAGACGTCAAAAGACAACCCATGCAGGGTGACGTCATCACCATGAAAACGCAATAATTACATTCTGGCGACATGTTTGGTGCAAATGCACAAGTTGCATCACTACAACGATGTTATTAGGCAAACGTTTCCACTTCCCCCTTCCTCCCAGCACTGCCCCAAGGATGCCTTGCATACCCCAGTGTATCGTTCAGTCAGGAATTTGTCACGTTATCAACGTTTAACTTGTTCTTTAAGTCTATTTTGCCCTCTTCCTCCATGGTTTTATTTTGTGGTGTTAGCTTCTATTGGGAATTCTTTTAAGATATAATCCTAGCAAAGATTCCTATTTAAGGCTGTCATTCTATACCCATACCACGTGCAAGAAGTTAGCCTAGAGTCCTAGACATACCGAGACCTGCACTCGATCCCTACCCTTCCCCCCAGACTCCTCCTCTCATCTTCTCTTAAAGGCAGAACTAGAGCTCTGGAAGGGAAAGTAATTGAAGAAATGTGGCGCTCCTTTTCTTAGAAGGGTGCAGAAAAGAGAGTTCGCCTTCTGCAAATTTATCCGCTGCCACCCGGCTGCGCCTCTTTTCCCGAGCAGGGAGTGCCAAAGGAAAAACACCCGGCAAGGGAAAGAAAGGGCAAGGTCCAAACAACAAGGATGAGGATACTAAGTTTCGGAAAAATCTAAGTGCAAACTGTATGAGATCATAGAAGTAATCTCGGATGAGGCGAATGATATGATAGCAGCGGTATCCCAAGCACCCCCTCCTTTGGTTTCCTTCCTGAAACTTTTTCCCGACCGATCCCCCCTACTCATCCTTCCCTCTTTTAGGGAACAAGGAAGAAGCCTCCGGCCTTTCATCGAGAGGAAGAGAGAGCTTCTTTCCCTACATACGCCCTCGTCCACTCACTCACCCTCAGCCTGTCTTCTCAACGGCCACCAGGGGGAGGGAAGGCTACGCCGCGGCTCCACAACAGACCATGACAGCCACTAACGGGAGGAATCACTCCAGACGATCTGCGCTTGCTTGGAGGGGCGGGACTTCCACTCGCCCCGCCTCTATGGTGAGAAAGAAAGGTTTTATTGGTTCTCTGCAAATGCCCTGTCGTGCGCGTGTACGCAGATGCGCGCGCACCTCCCTCTCCCTATGTTGCGAGTAGAGAAAAGGTTTTGAATATAGAAATGCGTGAGTTGTTCGCGTGTGTATTTAGATCTAAGATTTAGCTGTATTTTCTATTTTCTTGCCCAATGACTGACTCATTCTTCCTTTTCCTGGGCACCTAAAACCATAATGGGCACGTATGTACTTTTTTATTTATAAAGTTTTTTATTTTTTTCATTTTCATAACAAATAACTACATGTATACTATTACATAACCAACATCATATTATATTGTTAAATGTTTACATCAGTTCGTCTTACCATCAACTCCCAAAAACAATTATTGGCTCTTCTGCTCTCCATACACCATATTTATATCCTGCCCATCACTTTCTTCTCCCTCTCTCCTCCTCCTCCCTACCTCCTTTGTTCCCTTTGTTGCCTTCTCTACTTCCCCTTCCTCTCGCCTTCTCCTCTCTCCCCTTTCCACTCCTCCTTTCTCTCCTACTCTTCCCCCCTTATCCCCTCTCCTATCCCTCTCTTCTTTCCTTACCTCTCTTCTCTACTCCGCACTCTTCCTCTCATTTACTTGGTGTATTTCAGCCTATGAGCAAGCTCCATTTTATGTTGATGGTATTTATAATTCCTTTTCAATATACATATTTAATTTTATCATTTTATCGCTGCCCCTTCTTCACCTCCCCCCCCCCCAGGGAGGTTCCCATCCAAAATGGATCTCAGCATTGGTTTGTCAGACAGAGTTCATGTGAGGCTCTTAAGAGCTCACACACTCCATGTCTGTCCAGCTGAAGAACTTCCGGTCGACTCTGGGCATGTGTATACTTAACTGGTGTTTTTTTGAGGTGTTATATTGCTTACATAAACACCAAAACAGAATTTATTTATTTAAATTATAGCACATCTTCATCCAGTTATCTTCTATTGGATAATTATTGAGGCAGACATTGAGAGTATATCTATACATTGTGCATAAATACATAACCAGCACAAGCAGAGAGTTGCAATCATAGAGTTGCAAATCTACCACTATTCAATATCTTCATAACTTCCATCTACGATTTTTTTCCACATTTAAAATGACCTTCATCTTGACAATATTCATGTTACATTTAGCATAAAAGATAGGTAGTGGATATTGCATATCAAAACATTTTGTATATCATCTTAAAACATGCTCACTAAATATCGGAATTCCATATGATACCAAACAGAAAATTATTTTTCCTATAAAAAAATTGTACTGAGAAAATGGAATTAATTCATTGCATCATAGTGTTCTTACCTTGATATGTACTTAAAAAAAATTAAGATGAATGATAATATAACTAGTTTCCTCCTCTTGCTTTCTTAATGTTATCACATTTCAGAACCTAAAAAGCCTCTGGTATTTGATCGACCTCTTAAACCAGTGACAATAGATGAAGGCAAGATCCTGCAACTTGCTTACCATGTAGTTGGATCACAGCCCACTAAGAGCCAGTTGCTGAAATCTGGGAGAGAGCTTAGATCAGTGTTTCTCAACCTTGGCAACTTGAAGATGTCTGGACTTCCAACTCCCAGAATTCCCCAGCTAGCAAATGCTGGATGGGGAATTCTGGGAGTTGAAGTCCGGATATCTTCAGGTTGCCAAGGTTGAGAAACACTGCCTTAGATCCTCTGATAAATGCAGCTTCAGGTTGGCAAATGGAACAGCTCTCTTAGAGATCCAAGCAGTTACTAAATCTGATTCTGCGGAATATGTGTGCAAAGCCTCAAACGCAGCTGGAAGTGATTCTTCTAAGTCAAAAGTGGCAGTGAAAGGTACAGTTAAATTGAATATTTAGAGAGAGAACAACAATTCAAAGGCTGCCTGATCCTCCATCGCTCGCTCGCTGTTTCGCCCACCCGGATTGCCTCGGCGCCACTCTGGCTACCTACGTCCGTCCTCGCCTGGCAGCTACGGCGACATCAAGATAAAGTGGCTTGGAAACAAAGGGGCCTCAGAGCCCTGCCTAAACAGCGGCGGGGTCCTCTCCCGGCCAGGCTCTTCCCTCTCACTCTTCATCTTGATGATGTCGCTGCAGCTGCTGGGCGCTGACGGACGGAGGTAGCCAGAGCGGTGCCGAAGCGGTCCGGGCGGGCAAAAGAGCAAGCGAGCGATGGACGATCAGGCAGCCTGATGCTCGCTCGCTTGCTCGCTGGGAGGCATGGAGAAGAGTGTGAAGTTCAGCGGAGGCAGGGAGGTTCTCGGCATTTTGGGAAGCCGCAAAAGCGACTGGGGAGCACCAAGAACCTTCCTGCCTCCGCTGGACTTCGCGCTCTTCTCCGC
The DNA here is from genome assembly GCF_964273705.1 of Natrix helvetica. Lineage (NCBI taxonomy): Eukaryota > Metazoa > Chordata > Lepidosauria > Squamata > Natricidae > Natrix > Natrix helvetica. The sequence continues at coordinate 88,434,001 of NC_138554.1, forward strand.
ACACTCTTCGCGGTGGCAGTAGACGTCCAGAAGTGGCTTTTGGGGCTAATGGAGCCTGGACTTCCAGCCCAACAGCCCCCGCAGCGTCTGAACATCAATTGAAATCGCGAGGAGCGTGCGGAGAAGAGGGTGAAGTCCAATGAAGGCATGAATGCAAAAACGACACCTACTACTCCCTTGCAAGGGGAGCGAAGGAAACTGCCTGGGTCTCCGCTCCCCACCTCATCTGTCTGGAGCCACCAAAAGCTTTAGACTCTGGCGGTGGTGCTGGTTTCCTGCCACTTTGGCATCCCTGAAATGTGACTCTGCATTCTCCCTTTCCTTCACCCCTCCTCCCTTCAAAAGCTGTGAGGCGCTTTCTTAGTGCCAGTTGCCCAGCTGGCATAGCCTCATGTGCGTGCCTCCTCCTTTCTCCTCCTCCTCACTCCCCAGAGGCTCTTCTCCTTTCCAGAGATCAGTGGGAGCCGGGCACAAGGGATGAGAGGCTGCTTTTGAAACCACATCTTGGAAAACTTTGCTGGGAAGGGAGGTGGGGAACCGGGGGGGGCGCCCTGGAACGGCCCCATGGTTTGCTGGCAGCCACGCCTCCTAGGCAAGTTCAGGGAGGTCCTAGGAGGCCGGCTGCACTGCACAAGCTACCACCCGCGAGTGGCGACAGAACGGGCGGGGAAAGCGAGCTAGGAGGTGGGGCAGGCGCTCCATGAGGAACCTCTTCTAACCGGTTCGGTAGATTTGTGGAATCTCTTCTACAGAAGAGGTTAGAACCGGCAGAAACCCACCCCTGGATCCCAGGCACCAGCTAAAACAACTAAGCAAGCTAAACATATAAAGCAACAGCAATACAAGGATATTCTGGAGGTGGATGGTCCTTTTTACTATGCAGGAGAGACAATGTACAATACTCCTGTATTTCACCAAGAAAACTACATGGATGGCAATATACTGTCAATGGGCCTTTCAGTTGGTCACTACATGTTGCTGAGGAAGACCTAAGGATCTTTTAGAGCACTAATGGTGTTTTTGACATAGTTCAATTTCAGGTGTATAATTGCTGATATTGCCATGCAGGAAACGAACATCCGGAGTTGCAAACAGTATCATAATTGAAACATGAAAAGTGAAAAGCAAGAACATAAGAAAGCTCAACATGGTGGGAAATTAGACTATATATTGTTAGGTATTAACAAATTGAAATGGATTAAAATTGGATATTTCCAGGCAGAATATCATACACAAAAAGCTAAGAAGGAATCAAATTATTTTCATAATCAAGAAGGACAAGAAATAACAATATTTGGATTCTATGCAGGTAGTCATCAACAGGCACATAGAGATAAACAACATATATCATTCAAAAGAAACACTCAAAAACAAAAAAGGAAACCAAAACACCAAAATACCTTCTCACCAGCAATTAACCCCCAGATAAACAGATTAACACCAAGATTAATACTAGACAAACAAGAAGTAAATAATACCCCAATCAAGGAACTACCAACTCAGACAAACAGGCTAAGAGTAAACAACAGCTTGATCAAGAAACCACAAAGAACACTCCCACCAATACTGACAGCTACTAGTGTATTTAAAAAAGCAAACCACATTCCCTTCTAGCACTGATGATGTTATCTAGTTTGGTAATAAAAAGTCTGCAAGAAAACAACCTGCTCTGAGCATCAAGGACCTCAAAAATCACAAATTGTTTATCTGCAAATTCCAAGCCAGGCTAAGGTGAAAGAAAACAGTTAACAATTTTTTGCAATAGGATTTTGAATATATACTTATCACTCCCAAGGAAAACAGGAAGAATTTGAAATAGAGAACCAGATAGAGACCAGAGAAATGGTGGAATAAAATCAAAGAAGTTGCTAAGGATTCATGTAAAAAAAGATTTTTGAAAAACCAAGAAACAGAATTAATTGTAGAAATTCCCAGGAAGAGAAGCCAAAGCTAAGAAAATCAAGGATCTCTGGAAGCAAATTAACAAAAGAAAAAAAAATCCATTTTTTCCCCAAGAGACAAAAATCAGTATTACGTCTTCTGCAAAAGAAATCAAAGAAGGAAATAGACACAAAAAACTCAAGGACAGTCTTCCAAAGGACCTCCAAACCCAAAAGAATGTTCTAGCTTAAATTGGTAGGCCACAGAACACCAATGGATAGATAACTGATCAAAGAAAATCAAACAAGGGGTGAAAACTGTGTACTGAAAGGGGTGAAGTGGAAATCTGTACAGTACAGATGAAATATTCTTTAGGCAATATTTCCTATTACAAAAATCTCTAGTGCTAGAAAATGAAGTTAATCAGCACACCAAACATTACCATGTTGGAAGCCAATAAGAATCAATGGAATGCCTACAGGAATGTAGCAAGCAACATAATCTGTAAATTTTGATCAAATTATGCCAATAAACTGGAGAATGGCATAGTTGCCAACAGAGGTCAGTCTACAAAAAAGGACAATAACAGGATTTGTAAACTATTGTAGACTGCTTAATTTCACATCCTAGCAATAGTGCCTAGGATTATCCAGTACAGATTGGAACCCTATATGGAAAGGAAAAAGCCATATTTCAAACTGGTTTTAGAGAAGACTAAGGAATACAAGATATTATTACTGACAGACACAGGATAAAAGAAAAAGCCAAAAAAGTTTATATGCTCTTCATTAATTATAGAAAAACTTTTGAGTGTGTGCACCACGTCAAGCTATGAAAAGTACTTAGAAGATATTAAATACTGAACATTTTCATGCAATAAAGGCCTTGGAAAATATACGGAGATGCTGTAATGTCTTTATATCTAGAAAGATCAGAATCATGCAGATGCATATAATGATTATGACATCAATTAGAACTATAAAGAAGCGGACTTCCGGTTCCGGCTGCTGATCGCGACGGGCAGGCTCTGCTCTCCCCGCACTTTTCTGGTGGGCTCCCCACTATCTGGGGGGCACAGGATGCCTTGGAGGGGCTCCTGCCGAAGGGGCGGCGTAGCGGGGAATCCCCTGAGTCGGCGGCGGCCGGGGGGGGGGGGCTCCCTGCATCGCACTAGGCACCGGGAGGCATGATGGGGAGGCGCTGCGGCGTCTTCATGAGGAGGCAGCTGGAAAAACGCAAGATCTGAAGGACGCAGTTGCTGTGTGGTGAGGTGGAAACTTTCCCCCGTCCCCTTGCTTGATCGAAAGAAAAAAAAATTTGCCAGCCGTTTTTAGAGTTACTTTCAAGTTGGCTCGGAGAAGCGCGACTGGAGGGAGGGGGATTTCCTCCCCCCTCGGACAGGCGGCTTTAAAAGGTTTTGCTCTCTCCCCTAGAGGAGGAGGAGGGGAGAGAGCCATGTAATGGAATCACGCTCATAACAAAGGCAGATTTTGGACTGTAATCCTGTAAATGAGGTGATGATCTGAAAACTTTGAAAACTTTTCGTTATGCCTTCTGATTCCGAAGCTGGCAAGGCAAGATGGCACACTTCCGTCGTCTTTACAGACTCTGAAATTTGACTCCACCCATAGGAGCTTCAGGCATCTTGTCTTTGTCTCCGTGACACTCAGATAAATCTCTTGTTGTTATTGGACTCCGCTTGGAACAAAGGACTTTATTACTTTATTGCCAGAAGCTGAAACCAGAAAAAACTCTCTTCTGCTGGGATTCCTTGCCTCCTAATCTCTCTTGGCGGTTTTCCTCTCTAATTGTTTTCTCTCTGTATTGACTTTGCACTCTCTCTGCTCACTATAATGCCACCTAAAAGACCACCCCCGGGGAAGCCGGGCTTTGCTGTCTCCGCCCCGACATCTTCAGCGTCCAGTCCCAGTGGACAACAGACCTTAACTTCTTTGTTGCAGCCAAAGCCTTCTGAGATGGACTTTCAGCAGATGTTTCAACAAATCTTAAAGGGACAGGAGGACTTAAAAAGTCAACTAAAGGAGATGAATGAGCAGCTTAAAGAGAACCAAGACCCGGCGATTAAAAATTCACAGAGATTGGATCTTTTGGAGGAGGGGACAGCTGAGATGAGGGGGGAGGTAAAAGGGGTGCAGAAGGGGAACCAAGAGCTTGAGAACCACCAGATAAAAACAGAATTTGAAAGAATGTCCTTTTTCCTTAGGTTTCAAAATGTGGTTGAGGCGGATGATGAAGACTTAAGGGACATCATGACAAACCTTTTGGCTGAATACATCCAAAAAGAAAAACAACAGATGGGGTGGGACCTGGACCTGGTTTATAGAGTAAATTCAGCATATGCTAGAACACATAATGTTCCAAGGGAGGTACATATTAAATTTCTCAGAAAGACTACAAGAGATGAGATTCTGAGTGTGCAAAGGGGGCAAGCTTTAAAATATCAGGATAGAGAAATAACCATCTTGAAACAGATGCCTAAGAAAGTGAGAGAGAAAAGAAAAAACTATTCGCAGCTAGCGAAGTTATACCAGAAAGGGGTGTGGTTCAGATGGTTGATGCCTGAAGGCATGCTAATATTCTGGGAGGACACAAGAGTTAGAATCAACACAACCACAGAGGCTCAGGCCTTTATGGAAAAAAATAAAGAACTCCTAGATAAATCCGATGATCCTATACCAGACTTACAGGACACGGGAGGGGCCGGAGCTCTGCTGGCAGGGGGAGAAGGGGCAATAAAGTTTATATGCTGACAAAATATTACTATTTAGTATTAAACTAATTTATGTATAAATGAAAATTATGAGCACGGGGGGAGGGGACACCTCCTACATATTGTAACTGCCAAAATTTGTAACTTATTCCACCACCCCTTTTCCTTGTTATTTTTTTTAAAAAACCAATAAAACTTTGTTTAAAAAAAAAGAACTATAAAGAAGCAATGTAAAGAAAATATTGATGTTTTTGAACTTCGCTAAGACTCTTGTTCATACATGGATAGGCAAGAAAACATACAAATAAATCATAAAAAAGTCAATCCAGAGCTGTCAGTAGAAGCACAAAGACCATATCATATTTTGGATATATTATGTATAGACCTGATTTCATGATAAGCTTTTAATGCTGGAAAGGGGGGGGGGGATAAGAGGGCAACCAGGAGCAGAGTAGATGGACTCAGTTACAGTGGTGATGGGAAGATCTGAAGGACCAGGTTATGGTTGCTAAGAGCTGATATCACTTTTTGGGCTCATTATCATGGTCAATGGAATATTTTGCAGGTTTTTTTTTTTACTTTTACTTTTTTTATGAGCTCATTGATATAATAGTGAAAGGATAAACCATTTTTTGCTTTGTGAAAGGGAATTTTTTAAAACTGTAATCATCTATAGAGATTCTCAATCATCCAGAAATGGTTGTCCCAAAAGTGCTTTTCCAAAAAGCACTTGGATTTTCTTTTATTTTCTTTGAAAATATTTCAGTTTTCATTCAAGATGCTTCTTCAGTTGTCAAGCAGTAAAGAAATTGCTTCAGAATTGATATTCCTGAATATGTATTCTGATATTTGTTTTCTTTACATGACAAAAGCCTGGAAGTATATTTGATCTTTCTGCTTTCATTTCAGAAGATTTTGTTGTACTCCTGTGTAAATTAGGGCATTATGAAGGAATGAAATCTCTCAAATCTGATAAAAATCGATGAATTTTCAAGTTACATATTTTGATGATAGTACGTGCTTGGATAATTTTCATAATGTTCCAGTTGATTTTCCCACTAAAATTTAAGTGAGACTTTTATCCAACCAAACTCTTTGGTGACATTTCTTAATTTGCTACCAGAGAAACTCTCAAACTCATATGGTTAAAAAGATGCGATCCATTAAGCTGATAAGGACAAGAAAAGCACAATATATTGTTTACAATTATTTATACAGTTTTAAAAAAATAGAAGCTAAATCTGGTAAGTATATCTGAACAAGGAGGAAGGGGACCAAGTGGGTGGGGGGAAAGATAAGTCAGTGCAAATGATTTGAAAAAGTATTTGATAAAACATGCAAGTGAACCATCCTTCTTTGAAGAAATTAAAGAGCTAGGTCATCTTAAACTTGGTGTTGCTGTTTCAAGAACATTTACCTCCCTAGGAAGAAGCTCAGATGAAAACTGAAAAAATGTTCTAGGCCAGGGGTGGGTTGCTGCTAGTATTACTGCCAGTTCAGTGTGCAAGCAATTTTGCTCCGCACATGTGTGCAGTTGCCCATAAATAGGTCTGTACATGCACAGAACATTAAAAAATGGGGGGGGAAATGCCCGCCAACCGGGGAACCAGTTCGGAGGCATGGCAGGCCTGGGTTGCTGCCGGTTCTGGTGACCCAGGCTGGCAAACCACTACCGGTTCAGCCAAACCGGTCCGAACCAGTAGGAACCCACTTCTGCTTTAGGCACACAAAACACTAAACATAATGTTGAAATACTCAACCTAGCATTGCAGAATTATTTCATTTCAAAACAAGAGTGCTACATGTTTTGATGACTATTCAAGTGTAAAAGCAGCCCTGTGGAGGCATCCATTGGATTAGATGACATCAAAGTTCTAGCCAAACCCCGTAGTGATGTCCAAAGCATTGGTACAGCATTAGAGACATTTTAATTAATATAATTAAAACAATATGTTTACCGCATCAAATACCAAAGCAATTCTAGGTAGGCACAAATTTAACTGTAATAAACAAAGCAGACGAAAAACATAATGAACCACAGGTGGGTGTGTAATACTTTATAGAACATTTGGCTTGTTTATTTAGTGTATAGTAATAGTAGTTATTTGGCTGCCGAAGAGTGCTAATCCATTTAATTTGCACATGTGCTTATCCAGGGTGCACCACAGGAAGCAAACTAGCTTCATTCCAGAAAGATGAGTGACATCCTGTGACATCATCCAGAGCCTTCTCTTACCACCAATGTTGCCTGAATTGTGATGTCCTGGCATCACATCTGGGCAGGTACTGCACCAGCAGGTTTCGAACTGCTAGGTAGCCAGAAGCTGAGGCAAGTGACGGGAGCGCACTCCAACACATGGTACTTGAACCGCTGGAGCAGAGACCATCTCTAACATCTTTAAGCCACTGAGCCACTGTGCCTCGTAAGACTTTGGTGATTGTAACAATGATATTTCAGTCCAAAAGAAACAATATCAATTGGAACAAGTTTGATCCTTAATAGCTAGAATCATGAAATATAGGGGAAGACTGCCCTTCTAGCCAGTTGTACATTTTGTTATATTTTAATTCAGAAGTTAATTCTAAAATACTTCCTGGCTTCTGTATATAAAAAAACCTGTCTTCTTTCATTGTCTATGAGTGGATCAGCCCCCAATCCCTCAGAGGGAATCAATGGTTATAAATACCGTGTTTCCTCGAAAATAAATATATTTATTTTTGCTCTAAAAACCCATTAGGGATTATTTTCGGGGGATGTCTTATTTTTTTTCACACACAGGAGGTGACGAGCGTGGGGAGTCGGAGTGTGGTACCACTAAGCCAGCCCTCTCTCTCCCCCACTGTCTCCTTGCCCACAGCTGAAACAGGCCAAGGTCTCGGTGTGTCCCAGCTCCACTCACCCTGCCTACTGGTCCTGCAGCTGCTGAGACATTTCTCAGCTGTGGCGGGTGCCGTGCTGGCCACCAAGTGCCTACCAATTCTGCTGCTGTCTAGGGGGCTCTACCCTCATGGCTGCACTGTTCTTGGCCACCCCGTTGAGCTGCTCCTGCCTGGCGCAGGGCAAGTCAGCCCAGATCTACAACCCATGGCCACTGGTGGAACCAAGGCATCCATGGCATTTCACCCACCTCTGCTGTTAAGGTACTGAATGCCAGCCTGCACATTTACTTGGTGCTGCTACCACCATCTCCCTCACTCTCACCCCTTAGGAGAATAAGGCTAGTCTGTACCACCTGACCATGTCTGTGGGTGTGCATGTGTGTGACTGGAATCATAAAAGAAGCTCCAAATGTTCACCTCCTTTTATCCCAAGTCTAAAGAGTCTCATGGTGAGGGGCTGCTGGTCAGGTGGCTGCATAAAAAACAGCTTCCCCAACCTCTCCCCTTCAGTGTTTGCACCAACTCCATTTCAGGAGAGTGCAGGAGCCAGCCAAGAAGCCCCACCTTTGGCATACTCACATTAACACATGTGCCACTCTCTCGCATCATGTCTATTGTGAACCTTTTGTGCTAAGGAAGATTTGTGCTGTCTCCTTCCCTTCTTTCCCCTCCCCTCCTCCTCCAGCTGCTCCATCTCAGTATCCCACTGCCTGGACTTTTGCAGACAACTGATTGGGGTACAATTAAACTTCCAACCCCAACAGATCCAGTGGGTATGAGCTCTCCCAACCCAGAAAGGAGAAGGAACTGATGGGGGTCAGTGGCAAGATGTATTATGTCAAGCTTTTGGGCTGCTGAACTCTGGCCTGCATGCCTACTTGGTGCTATAGGTGCTGGGCTACATGCTGAGCCTGGTGCTCTTTGGGCCCTGGCCCTGATGGGTGCTGCAGGTGTCGTGCTGGCTGCGCAAGACAGGCATGGGGCTGCCCCTGGCTGCCTTTGACCTCTACCTCACATGCGGCTGCTCTGCCACCGGTTTCTGCTGCTGCCTCATCTTCCAAGGTCAGGCAGGGCAGCCGCAGCTGAAGAACAGCCTGGTTCAAGCATCCAGCAGCAGCAGGAGGCACAGAAGCAGTAGGAGGCACAGCAGCAGAGCCTTGGGCTGGCCAGGCAGTGGTGGTGGCGGCTTCTGAAATTGATCTGGGGAAGATTGGACAGCCGAGGAGGCACTTTCTTCCCTTTTAGCTCCTTCTGCAGTCATCAAAAGAACCAAGTGACAATTGCTCAGGGAAAAAAGATGGTGGGGGTGGGTAAAGAAATCTTCCTCCCCCCACAGGTTCCCCCCAATGTGAGCGACATCAGCTGGCCCCATCTCAACTCACCGGGTAACCACAATACTACCATAATGTAAATGTGTCCATATGGCTGGCAATCTTAGCTGGAGCTTATTTTTGGGATAGGGCTTACCATATTTTTCGGAGTATAAGATGCACTGGAGTATAAGATGCACCAAGGTTTTGAAGATGCAAATTTTTAAAAAGGTAGGTAGGTAGATGGAGGGATAGAGAGAGAGAGACAGAAATAATAATAATAATAATAATAATTTAAATTTATTAGCCGCTCCCTTTCCGAAAAGGACTCGGGGCGGCGTACAATGGAGTAAAAAACATATAACATTTACATAAATCCATGACATACATAAGTACAAAGACACACATGTTCGGAGGAGGTTAACAGATACAATACATAGACAATTAAAAACCATTAAAATACCCTAATTACAAAACCCCATGTACAGTCCAAATTCAAAATGTTAAAAAACAGACAGTCAGGAGGAGTACGAGAAAATTACGGTTGAGCCAGGCCAGATAGTTGGAAGAGGTGGGTTTTCAGTTGTACACGGAAGGAGCGGAGATCGGAAGTAATCCTGATGTCCCGGGGGAGGTCATTCCACAGGGCTGGGCCCATCACAGAGAAGGCTCTGCTCCTGGGTGTCGCCCCCCGACACTGTTTGGCGGTCGGCACCCGGAGAAGTCCCTCTCTGTGAGAGCGGATTGGTCGTAGGGATGTGTGGGGCAGGATGCGATCCTGCATGTAACTAGGCCCTGTGCCATGGAGCGCTTTAAAGATCATAATCAAGACCTTGAAACGCACTCGGAAGACCACAGGAAGCCAGTGCAGCTCGCGCAGGAGAGGTGTTACAGGGGAGAATCTAGTCCTCCCCATGATCACCCGCGCGGCCGCGTTATGGACCAACTGTAGTCTCCGAGTGCATCTCAAAGGAAGCCCCATGTAGAGAGCATTGCAGTAGTCCAGGCGAGACGTCACCAGCGCATGGGTGACTGTGCGTAGGGCATCCCGGTCCAATAAGGGGCGCAATTGGCGCATCAGGCGAACCTGATGGAACGCCCCCCTTGCCACGGCTGTTACATGGTCATCCATGGACAGCCGGGCATCCAGGAGGACGCCCAAATTGCGCACCTGTTCCATAGGGGCTAGTTGCACGCCCCCAATGGCCAGAGATGGAAACACCTGGTTGAACCGGGGCGCCGGAAGCCACAGCCACTCCGTCTTGGAAGGGTTGAGTTTCAGTCGGTTGCCATCCATCCAGATCCGTACGGCCTCCAAACACCGGGACATCACTTCGATGGCCTCATTGGGGTGGTTTGGGGTGGAGATGTATAGCTGAGTGTCATCAGCATACAGATGATATCCCACCCCAAAACCACGGATGATCTCGCCCAGCGGTTTCATGTATGTGTTGAACAGGAGAGGCGAGAGTACCGAACCCTGTGGCACTCCACATGTGAGAGGCCTCCGGGTCGATCTCTGCTCCCCTGCCAACACACGTTGCGTCCGGTCAGTGAGGTAGGAGCCAAACCACCGTAACACGGTGCCCCTGACTCCCAACCCCTCCAGCCGGTGCAACAGGATACCATGGTCGATGGTATCGAAAGCCGCCGAGAGGTCTAATAGGACCAGGATAGAGGAACAACCCCTATCTCTGGCCCGCCAGAGATCATCCACCAATGCGACCAAGGCCGTCTCCGTGCTGTGCCCGGGTCGGAAGCCGGACTGGCGCGGGTCTAGATAATCATTTTCCTCCAGGTGGCGTGGGAACTGCTGTGCCACCACACTCTCTACAACCTTCGCTAAAAAAGGAAGGTTGGAGACTGGACGGTAATTGACTAGGTCCGTCGGGTCCAGGGAAGACTTCTTGAGCAGGGGTCTCACCATCGCCTCTTTCAAGGCGGCTGGTAGAGACCCCTCACCCAACGAAGTGTTCACTAGGACCAGGAGCCAGTCACGTGTAACCTCCCAGGATGCCAGTACAAGCCAGGAGGGACACGGGTCCAATAAACATGTGGTGGGTCGCAGACGTCCACGCAACCTGTCCTAATCCTCGATGGCAACCGAATCAAACTCCTCCCAAAGCGGACCCTCAAGACTCGCCACGGGCGTCTCTACTGAACCACTGAAGGGGGTCCATCCCATCCGGATTTGAGCGACTTTGTCATGTAGATATTTCCCAAACTCCTCTGCTCTACCCTGTAAAGGGGCTTCCCGCGGCCTCTCAAACAAGAGGGAACGAGTCACCCGAAACAAGGCGGCAGGGCGGTTATCTGCAGACGCAATAAGGGCGGCGCAATGTTGACGTTTGGCCGCTCTTAATGCCACAAGGTACGTCCTCAAGTAGGCTCGTGCCTGTGCTCGGTCAAATTCGGAACGAGAGGATCTCCAACGACTCTCTAGGCGTCTCCTTTGGCGTTTCATCACCCTTAGCTCCTCGGTAAACCAGGGAGCCAGGGTGGTTCGTCGCCGCAGGAGAGGCCGCAAAGGCGCCACCCGGTCCAGGGCCCCGGTAGTCGCACTATTCCATGCGTCTACCAGGTCCTCCACTCGGGGGCGGGTCAAATCCACAGGAGGTGGCCCAAGCTCCGTCTGGAACCTATCTGGTTCCAACAGGCGCTTGGGGCGGAACCATCTAATACCTTCCGGTTCCGCCTCCTCGCGGTGTGGGGTAGCACCAGGGAAGTCCAGCCGGAGAAGATAGTGATCCGACCATGACAGGGGAGTAATGGCTAAGTCCCCTATTCCCTGATCACTCATCCACCGGCCTGAGACAAAAACAAGGTCCAGCGTGTGGCCTCCCTCGTGAGTAGGGCCCTGAATTAACTGGGTCAGGTCCATGGCTGTCATGGAAGCCATGAACTCCCGAACCCCCTCAGACGCTTCTCCCATCGACGGCAGATTGAAATCCCCCATCACTATAAGGTTGGGGGTCTCAATCGCCACCGATGAGATCAGCTCAAGGAGTTCAGGCAGGGCCGCTGATGTATAGCGAGGAGCCAGGTATACTATCAGCAGGCCCAACTGCCTCCCTGGGCCCCATCTCACAACAAGGGACTCACACCCGGATGTCTGTGGCACGGTGAACTCTCTCGGCTCAAGGTCTTCCCGAATAATCACTGCTACCCCGCCGCCCCTCCCCTGGGCCCGAGGCTGATGAAATGCTCGATAACCTGGTGGGCACAATTCAACGAGGGGTAAACCTCCCTCGGAGCCCAACCAGGTCTCGGTTATTCCTGCGAGGTCCGGCTCCCCCTCCAAGATAAGATCATGAATGAGGGGGGCCTTATTAACAACGGACCTCGCGTTGCATAACAGCAGTCTCAGGCCTTGGGCCTGTGGAACCTGACCACCTAGTATGCAGGGGTTGGTACAAACGACCGGGAATGACCAAAAACCCCGGTCTAGATAGAGAGAGAGTATAGGTAGGTAGGTAGGTAGGTAGGTAGGTAGGTAGGTAGAATGATATATATAGAGAAATAGAAATAGAGAAATACAGTAGATAGGTAGGGGGAGGGAGAGAGTAGGTAGGTTGGTAGGTAGAAGGATAGAGAGAGAGAAATAAATATAGTAGATAGGGAGGGAAAGAGTAGTTAGGTAGGTAGAGAAAGGGATAGAGAGAGAGAAATAGAGAGAGAAATGCAATACATAGGGAGAGAGAGTGTAAGTAGGTAGGTAGAGGGATATAGACAGAGAAATAGAGAGAGAAATACAGTAGATAGGTAGGGAGAGAGAGAGTAGCTAGGTAGGTAGGTAGGTAGATAAAGGGAGAGAGAGAGAGAGAGAGAGAGAGAGAAATACCATAGGTAGGTAGGTAGAGTGTGTGTGTGTAGGTAGGTAGGTAGGTAGGTAGGTAGAGGGATAGAGTGAGAGAGAGAGAGAGAGTGAAATACAGTAGATAGGTAGGTGTTTCTGCTGGCACAGCACTTGATCAATGTAATTCTCATCTATCAGTTAAAGAGCTTTCCAAAAGGAAAAAAAAAGTTTTTGCACTCTGCAAAGCTCCTAAAAATGGCCCGTTTCCCCCCCAAAAAAAGGCATGAATAGGCCGGGGGGGGGGTTGCAGAGTGCTCCTGGGGGGGGAGGGAAATGAGCAAACAACTGTCCATTTTTCGCAAAAACGGGCCCTTTTTTGTCACAAAAATTGCATGCATAGCCTTATGGAGGCTTATAGAGTGCTGCTGGGGGCTGAGGGGGCAAAAAGGCCCATTTGTACTCATTTCTGCCATCCCCAGCTCCCAGGATCTCTCTGAAAGCCTCCATAAGGGTATGCATGGACATTTTGGTGAAGGGGTGGGACTTTGGGAGCCAAAAAAATGCTGTATTCAGTGTATAAGATGCACCCAGATTTTCAGCCTCTTTTTTGAGGAAAAAAGGTGCATTTTATAATCTGAAAAAATACGGTATATGATGATTATCATGCTAGGGCTTATTTTCTGGTTGGGTCTTATTTTTGGGAAAACACAGTAGAACATGTGTTAGTGATTTCTATTCCCTGCCAATGGCTTGGCTATTTAAATGTCTTATGTTTTTCTTTATTCTTGCGTATGGGCTCAAACTTATTTATTTGCAATAACCTCAAGGGTTTACTACAGCAGATCTAAAACAGTACAAATATAAACTACAGATTAACAGTGAAACTAACCAGCTAGCCCCCTCCAATAAAATAACGATTGATACCAGAAAAGAGGATTTGGAATAGAGAATCTGGAGTTCAATCCCTAATAATAATTTACTTGCCTCCATTTTGCCCCAACATTTCCCATTTTCATTTTAATTGCATTTTAGGTTCATTTTGTTCTCACTTGTGAATCACACTTATGTCATTACCAAAGATTCTTCCACAATACTTAGTTAAAGTTTTCTCATATCTGAATGGAAACTAAACAAAAAACAAAACCTAAAATAGAATGGATATTGTATCCTATTGAAATCCTAATTACTTCTGTGCTGGTTTCTACCTGGAGGATGATATTCTCATTCCTTATTCAGGGAAGTCCTTCCACACTTTCTAAACCTCATCATCTGCCAGGAAAAATCTGGTATGAGCATTCTGATAGATAGCAAGACCAATATATTTAGTTATCAATCAGAAAAGCCTATCTTGAACTGCTGTTGCATCCGATCGGGGGAACCTGCTATTCAGGTCAAGAAAGGCAGCAAAGGAGGAAGGAAAAATTTTTACATCCTAGATTTCCAAAGTTTTGTCAAAGTAAAGCCTTAGTAAGACATATACCACAATTTACTAATTTGATAAGATAGAAAAATGTAAGTTAGTTAGCATCCCTACCAGATGGATTTGCAATTGGTTGATCAACTGCACTCAATGTTTATTACTTAATGGAACTGCTTCTATATGGAAGGAAGCACGAGATGGGGTATCTCACTTAGGCCCAGTACTCCTCAATATCTTCATCAATGATTTAGATGAAGTGATAGAAAGGAAACTCCTCAAATTTGTAGATGATACAAAGAAATAGCCAATACTCCAGATACAGGAGGATCTCAATAGACTTGAACACAGGGCTTGGTCTAACAAAATGAAATTTAAAAAGTAAGGTTCTACATTTAGGCAAAAAGTAAGGTTCTACATTTAAGCAAGAAAAACAAAATCCATAAGAATGGAATAGGTAGTACCTGGTTCAATAGTAGTAGCTGTAGGAGGGATCTTGTAGTCCTAGTGGATGATCATTTAAATATGAGCCAGCAGAGCATTTCAACTGCCATAAAAATCAATGAAGTCCTAAACTGCATTAACAGAGGAATAGAATCAAGATTATAGGAAGTGTTAATATCACTTTATAATGCCTTGATGAGACTACCCTTGGAATATTACATCCAGTTTTGATCGCCATAATATAAAAAAGATGTTGAGACTATAAAAAAGAGTGCAGAGACGATCATTAGGAAACTGGAGGCTAAAACATGAAAAATGATTGCAGGAATTGGCTATGTCTAATTTAATGAAAAGAAGACTAGGAGTGACACGATAACAGTGTTCCAATATCTAAGAGGCTGCCACAAAAAAAGAGGAATCAATCTATTCTCCAAAGCACCTGAAGGCAGGACAAGAAGCAATAGGTGGAAATTAATTAAGGGAAGAATTAACCTAGAAATAAGGAGAAATTTCCTGACAGAACAACCAATCCATGGAATGCCTTGCCTCTAGAAGTTTGGGTGCTCCAACACTGAAGATTTTAAAGAAGAGATTGGACAACCATTTGTCTCAAATGGTACAGGGTTTTCTGCTTGAGTTGAGCAGGGTGCTGGACGAGAGAACCTCCAAATTCCCTACCCACTCTGTTCAGAGGGGGAGGGAGCAGTCCCTATGGCCTATGAGGAATGACCTGGGGATGAGGATGAGACAGTCCCGGGTTCCTCAGGCTTCAGAAAAGAAAGCAGGGAGGAAAAGAGGGTGCAGGCTGACTGAAGAAGGGGAAAGAGATAGAAAGGGCAGGCAGTGGAGCAGAGGAGGGGCAGAGCTCTGGAGATGAGCAAGTGCTTCCCCACACAATCCCAGAGTGCAAAAATGGAGAGGAGGCAGAGTCAGAGCAGGGCAACCCAACTACTTAGGAGTAGGCGCCCTGCCCCTCCTCCCGGGGATCACCTGGAGAGTTGCCTTTAAAGAGACACCTTGGGGAGAGATTTTGTCAGGAACAAGTGTTGTATTTCACAGTAACACACGCCATGGCTCTGAGAACTTTGCTCTAGAATCCTTGCTGGTGTGGACTGTGGTTTCATCCTTTGTTTTACATTTGTCATGAACTTTGCCAAGTTTGAGAGCCTGTCTTGCCCCCTGAGCGGTATGCCCCTGCGAACTTTCACTGCTGGGAAGTTGTATGAAGTATTTGTGGGCATGTGAGTTTGAGCCTTGCTCTTGGACTGTAAGGGTAACTTGGGGGCAGAGACGTTGGAGAACGGACCAGGGAATTGCTGGTGGGGATTGTGGGGAATGGTGGTTGAATAAAAGTTGTCAAGCTTCCACCTAGTGTGGGTTGCTTGCGTGCCAATCCTGGGTCATAACACCTTTTGAGTCTTTTCTTCTACCCACTATGGAACTCTGGGCTATGCTCCCTCTTATCTGACCATTTGTTGGGCACAATTTCTTTGCCCAGTGTCCCAAGATCATTCCCACATGCCATTACAGCTTGACCTTTAAATTGTGTGACTTGGAGCTTAGTACTTGTAAGTATATGGGATATTTTCGGCCATGACAGCCTCCTGCAGCCCTCTGCTAGCAAAAATAGGGCTCAGGGGGCTGTAAATGCACCCCTTTTTAGGCCATGATAGTCTCCTGCAGCCCTCTGCCGGCAAAAATGGGATGGGGGGGGGGCTTATGCAGCACCCCACTCCTCATTTTTGGCCACAATGACCTGTTGCAGCCTATTATATTCTTAATTATAATTAAGATGCATGAGGCGATCCGGTAAAGTACTAGTTTTTTATTTCAGACTCAACTAAGTAAAACCATAACAAGAACAGTGAACTCCGGTTTGACAGCTATTTATATAGCAGCTGTCAAACCGGCAACCAATCAGATGAATGTTAGCTCCCTCTGGTGATGCCTACAGGTATTGACCAATCCAGACATTTGGTGGGAGTTGATTGACGCATTATGTTTGCTAGCCTTAGACACAACACAGCCCTCTGCCAGAGAAAACCGAGCTGGGGAGACACATGCCCTCCTGAACTCCATTTTTGCTGGTAGAGAGCAGCAGGAGGCTGTTGTGGCTGAAAATGAGGCAAGGGGGAGCCGCACAGGTCCCCCCTGAGTTCTGTTTTCGCTGGCAGAGGCACTATGATGAGATCCTTTGCTGTTTCCAGGCTGGCCCTGTGGGCCAGTTCTAAGCATCTCGTGGGCCAGATCCAGCCCGTGGGCCTTGAGTTTGAAAACCGTTAACTAGATGAAATAATACAGCAAACATCAACTTCTAATATGTCTATGAAAGCTATGCAATTGCTTTGAAACATAATTATTCTGATCTTATTTCTTATTGTTTCCAGTTAGGTGAAATCAATTTCTAATACATTTGCTTCAGGTTGGAGTGTCCTATTAATTGAGTTAGCAGGAGTGAGTCAGGTTTTTTAATTTTAATTTTTGAAATAAAAACCTAATTAACTTAGTTCAATTAGATTGCCTGGAAGGCTCTTAATCATTAACATACAAAAAGTTCCAAAGAGTACATATTCTTGTATATAGAAGAAAGTAAACAGCGATATTAAACAACATTTCAAGCACAAATTCAAACAATATTCAGTAGATTTGCAATATTTCCTCCTTAACCTTGATATTAGATATTAGAACACAAATAACATCAACAGTTCCTAAACTGGAGCAATAATAGGGTGTAGTATGAAGAGACACAGAGTACCCTGAAGAAAAATAATTTGACTTTGAGAGAATCTAGAGTTTACAAGTTCAAGAAGCCCACTATTTGGTGCAAAGGCAAGAAGTTTCCTCATACTTCTTCTAAATGTAAAAAGTTTCGACAGAGACCTATGTGGAAACTTCCAGGTTAGGTATTGTCAGATAAGTGAAAACTTAAATCCATTTTACAGGCCACTTTGTATAGTAAAAGAAAAAAACCAGTAGGATTGTACTAAATGAAGATTAATCAACTGGTTGTGACTGTCCTGTATAACTGAGAATGCAGATGATATGAGCTGTGGCTTCTATGGTATCCATTTCACAGGGGCAGTGTACAGATTTTATATCAGCTTTTCCTATATTTCCCTTCCAGGACAGTGTGGAAAGTACATTTATTTGTTTGTTTCCTTTTATTTGCCACCCATCTCATTTTGAAATGACCCTGAGCAGCTACATTAAATCTAGTTCATGATAAATATCTCCTGAGTTAGTTTAGACACAAATTTAGCTATTAGCATTATTTGTGACAAATTTTTGTATCTCTATTTCAAATAAATGTGTATAAAGTGCATTGCTTAGATTTAAGATACAGCCTTTCTTTGTTGGATTCTTGATATTCTTGTCTAGCCTGCTAATGAAACATTAGCAAGGAAAAAAATAAGCGCAGATAAGGCAAGAGAAAAACAATTCAACCCTGAACTACGTATTTTCTTCACTTTTAAAAATTGCTAACAACTGGAAACAATTCACTCTGCTATTTCTTTCTCTTTTATTATCTGCGCTACAGGTTGAAAGTCTCTCATTTGAAGGTTATGGGCCACTATCTGCCATATTGGACCTATTGAGTTAATATATAGATAGAAGGCTTTTTATTCCCTAGTATAGGCCTGAGAGAAAGTGATTTGTCCAAAGCAGTGGTCGGCAAGCCGCGGCTCGCGAGCCAAATGCGGCTCTTTAAACATTTTAATCTGGCTCTTCTGTGTGCCGGGCGCCCACTTCCCTCCCTCCTCTCGGGCTTCGGAGGGAAGCTTCTGCAAAACCCCGGCGAGACAAGTCTCCCAGGCTGTAATTTGCCGAGCTGTACGCGCGCGCCTGTTTTCCACGGTGTGGAGCAGCGGCGAGATTCTGGGCGGCGAGCGATGATTCCGGGGGCCATCAGTGGGGGGGCAGGGTCCCCCCTCGCGTTCCTCATCTTCCCGGATGGCCCCCAGAATCATCGCTCGCCGCCCAGAATTTCGCCGCTGCTCCACGGCGTGGAAAACAGGCGCGTGCGCACAGCTCGGCAAATTAAAGCCTGGGAGACTTCTTATCACTCGCCAGGGCTTTTGAAGAAGCTTCCCTCCGAAGCGTTCCGAGGGAGGGCTGTAAACTTCCCTCCGAAGTCTTGGGAAGTTCTGAGGAGCCCCCCAAGCCAAAACGCCGCTGCCAGGTAGTTAAAAGTACCTCTCTGATTCGTCTCTGTCAGTCTCTCTCTGATTCCCTCTCTCACTCCCTCTCTCTGTCTGTCTGTCTCATTCACACACACACACACTGTGGTCACCTTGTTGAGTGTTCCAATCACATTTCAAATGTGATTGAAACACTCAACAAGGTGACCACAGTGTGTGTGTGGGTGTGTGTGCGCGCGTGTGTGTGTGTGTGTGTGAATGAGACAGACACAGAGAGAGTGAGGGAGGGAGGGAATCAGAGAGAGACTGACAGACACACACACACACACACAGAGGGGGAGGGAGGGAGAGAAAGATAGACAGACAGAGAGAGACACACACACAGAGTGAGTGATTAAGTGAATGAGTGAGAGACAGACACACCCACATACACAGAGTGACAGAGAGAGAGGGAGGGGAGAGAGACAGAGGGAGAGACAGAGACAGACACACACACACACAGAGTGAGTGAGACACACACACACACACACACACACACAGAGTGACAGAGATGGGGGAAGGAGGAGAGAGAGACAGAGATACAGAGAGAGAGAGAGACAGACAGATAGACACCCAGAGAAAATGACAGAGGGAGACAGAGAGGGAGGGAGAGAGAGACAAAGAGCCAGAGAGAGAGAGAGAAAGAAAAAGAAAAAAAAAGAAAGAAAGTGGGAGAGGGAGATGAAATTAAAAGCAACAACATACAAACCTGACTTACTCAAACTATCCAAGGAAATGCAAGGCCAATGTTCACATTAGTGGTTGTGACTTTGTCAGTCATTGTCAGGATGTAATTTTCTCTACATTGTAAGGCAAATTTTACGGAATTTAACGTTATCGATAAATAATATCGTTCTAAAGTTTTTATTTTATTAGTTGTGTTATTTGTATCCTCCCGACCTATGTGGATACTTGCATGCGGAATATTCTCAATAAAAACTTATTGAAACTAAAAACAGTGTACCATCCTATGTATTTTCGGTTTTAAAAATGCGGCTCTCCAAATAAATTTCAATCGTGGTTTTGGCGAGATTTGGCTCAGTTGAAAAAAAAGGTTGCCCACCACTGGTCCAAAGTCATCCGACCAACTTCCATACAGAACTAAACACAGTCTCCCAGTTCTAATCCAGCATTTTTGTCGGCTATAGTGTAATAAACTTTCCGATACTGCTAAAATAATATGTTAAAAGCTATCACTAGTTTGCTATATATTGACATGACCACAATTGAGCTCAAAATTTATGTTGCTAAGTAAGACATTTGTTAAGTGAGTTTTGCCCTATTTTATGACCTTTCTTGCCACAGTTATTAAGTGAATCACTGCAGTTGTTAAGTTAGTTGTGTCTGAACCAGGCAAGCGCAAGGTGTCAATCAACACCAACATGATGCCGGGATTAGCTGGTTCATGTACGCGTCGCCAGGGAGAGCTAACGTTGTTCTGATTGGTTGCCGGTTTGACAGCTACTATATAAATAGCTGTCAAACTGGAGTTCTCTGTTCTGTTATTGTTGTTTTTTTTTAAACAAAATTTTATTGGTTTTCAAATATATAGGGGAGGGTAAATAGGTATACAAAATTTTTTGGCAGCTTTCATACTGCTGGTAGAGATCCCAGCACGATACTCACTTATGTAACATTGTACAACAAATTTATAGAAGAAAACAGTAAACCAAATCTTACTCTATATTGTTAGTCTTGTGTTCCTACATGTTTCTCTTTGTCGTTTTCTAATATATCACTAACTGCTATTGTTCCAAATAATTTTATTTTTGAGATCTGAGCCTTTTTGATATTGCTTCTTCCTCCCTGTCGCCAGAGAGAGCCTCAGTGCCCCCCTCCTTCCCGTCTTGGATCTTACTATCTTGTGTTTTACTGTCTCTTTCACTACTCCCACTCAATTCCTCCTCTGAGAGTGGAAAATTCTTTTTAATGAAGGCCTCCGCCTCCTGGACTGTATTGATTCTGATCCTATTTCCCTCCCAGAAGATTATGTTCTGTTATTGTTAATGCATTGTTAGTGATGAAATAAAGCTATTACTGTGAACGGATTGCCTCAGTAAATTGAATTAATATAGGAACATAATATTAGTAACATGGTTTTTAAGTGAATCTGGTTTCCCCATCGACACTGCTTTTCAAAGGGTTGCAAAAGGGTAACACACAAAAGGGGACACTGCAACCGTCATAAACATAAGTTACTTGCCAACTGTCTGAATTTTGATCATGTGACCATGGGTATGCTGAAATGGTCATAAGTGGTCATGTCACTTTTTTCAGTGACATTGCAACTTTGAACAGTCACTACGTGAACTGTTGTGAGTCAAGGACTACCTGCAGTTTTTAAATAAAGAAATAAAGAGCCAGTTTGGTATAGCCACCATAACAAACTGGCTCTTTATTTCTTTATTTAATAACTCTATATCAATCTGGTGATAGTTTTTAACATATGATTGTAGCAAGACAGGAGAGTTTACAAAAATCCAAATATTAATAGATAATAATATATTACACATATAGATCAATAAATTAATTCCTGGTAAAATAGTTTCTAAACATATGGAAGATATTGCAGAACAATCAAAGTACAGGTAGACACATTACCCAGATAAACTGGAGATGATCACTTACATAAACAATTGCATCTAAAATTAGTGATTAACAGAATTGACAAATATGTAAGAGCTACAGTTTTTAAAGATAGATTATAGTGTATTATATAAACAGCAGAGGAATATTGATCTGATAATGGTGCTATTCATAGTTGTCTTATTATATAATGGATGTATCAATTGTAACTCACTGCATAGTGGTAGCTCAGAGGTGGGATTCAGCCAGTTGTTAAATTATTGCGCAGTTCAGAGAAGCAGCTAATCGCACCACCAGCTGCTCTGCCCAACCTGCCCTCCCAGTAACTTTTTATCTCACCTTGCCTGTGTGAAATTTCCAGAATATGCCCTAATTAATTTACAAGCCTCGAGACAAAGTTAAGAAGAAGTCCAATCATTTATTAGGAGCAACATTTTGGCATGTTCTTCTGCGGAGCCGAATCTGATTTCTAGTTAATGGTGTCTGAACTTTACCTCTGGGTTTCCCTTCCCCTCAGTCTGTGTCATAAATCATATCCACCAATGAGGTGCTGCAGCAGGCTGTGAACTTTTGTGCCACACATGCCTGCTGTAGAAATCTGAGATTTGACTCTGATCGAAGGTATGCATGGAATTCTCCCTCCATTTTCAATGTCAACATGATAATAGTCATGGAAACACTTTACAAGTTGACATCCGGCTCCCCTCACTTCCCAAAACTATCTGTGTCAAACAAAAACAATTTGAGTACAGGTATATAATTTAGGGATGTGTCCATCTCTCAGGCTTTTCTGCATGGAATTTTGCTATAAGGTGATCAGACTGGATATTTCTACTTTTTACCCAAGATGCCTCTAATAAGGGGTAGCCCCTCCACTTGATTAAGTATTGGAGTTGTCTCCTGTGCCATCTCGAATCAAGGACTCATTGAACCTCTTAATGGGTTTAGCCCCCTATGACCACAGGGCCTAGAGGCTCCTGGGGTAGTGGTTTTAGCATGGATCCAATCATGGGTTTTAAGAGGCTACTATGGAATGCTAGGTGTATCTTCCCCAGCAATCGAGACAGTTTCAATTGCACTGTAGCTGGGTTGATGATCTTTACTATGGGGAATGGTCCCATAAACGTTGGCCCCAGTTTCTTGCTAGGGAGTTTTAATCTCAAATATTTCATGGAGAGATAAACCTTCTCTCCCACCCAGAAAGGCCATTGCGGAGCCTAGTGTTTATCTGCCAGTTTCTTATAGGTTCATGCCACTTTAGCCAGTGCTTTTTTGACATTTTCCCAGGTTGCTTTCAGCATCGACATCCAATCAGTCAAGCTGATTGAGGAAAGGGGATCCCTTGGATACTCAGGCATTGGGACGAAGTCCATGCCGCTCACTACTTTGAACGGCGTGAGTCCTGTGCTACTGTGAACAGCATTATTGCATGTGACCTCGGCAAAAGATAAGAGGTCTGCCCAATTGGACTGCTGATAGTTCACGTAGCACCTCAAGTACTGCTCTACCATGGCATTCAGTCTATCTGCCACCCCATTGGTGCTCGGATGAAAAACTGAGCTAAGACCATGGGATGACCCAGTGGACCACAGGAACTCCCTCCAGAACTTAGCTATGAACTGGACCCCTCAGTCTGAGATAATTCTTCGAGGTACTCCATGCAGGCGGTAGTTGTGCTTCACGAACAGTTTGGCCAGCTTGTGAGCTGAGGGTAGTCCGCTGCAGAGTATGAAGTGTGGCTATTTGGAGAACAGGTCTATTACAGTCCAAATCACAGTGTTTCCCCCACTTTTTGGCAACTCTACTATAAAGTTCATTGCAATCTCCTCCCACGGCCTCGTTGGCTCTGTTACTGGTTGCAGCAGTCCAGGGGGTTTTCCTGGTTGTCTCTTCATTGTAGTGCAGATGGTGCAACATTTTTAAAATAAAAGTTTTTATTTTTAAACAAACATAAAACAAACAAACATAAACACATACAAATATAAAAAAACGCTCCAATTACTTACAGTGTGTCGATTGGTTACAAAACTTTTGTGCTTCCTCACAATTAGTCTATACTTGCAATTCACATAAAGTCTCATATCATCAATCCAATATATATGTAAATAATTATTATGATTATTAAACATTCATTTGACTATAACTGATTATTACATCCTTTTTATGTAAAGTATTACAAATTTAAAATAAGCTTATATTATGGTATTTCATCACATCATCCAGAAATCATCCAATAGTATTACATCATTCTATTCTATTCTATATAGAGTTGTTTATCTTTTATAACAAAGCTTTTCAGCATCCTCTCTATAGTCCTCACTTAAAATTTGTGTAAAAATTCATATTATCAATCTAGTGTGTGTGTGTGTGTGTGTATATATATATATGTGTGTGTGTGTGTGTGTGTGTGTGTGTGTGTGTTGTATTTGTGCTGATAAATAAATAAAGGGAGACTAGTATGGATCCATTTCAAGCTGTTTAGCTCTCATCAGCTAGCCATACCCTTACTGGGATTTGAACCTGGGATGTGTTACATATTAGGCAGACTTGCTAGCCACTACACCACCGGTTCTCCTCCTTTATCAGCTAAGCCAGGGAAATAAGTATGTGTTTGTGTTACAACCCCTGGTATGCCCAAATATGGGAGGGAGCTCACTCCTCCCTCTTTCTGTCCTTCGGCTTATCACAGAAAACCATGCAGGCAGAAACCCATATTTTTATTTTTAATGTTGCCTTTTTTATATTTGTGTTGTATTTGTGTTGATAAATAAATAAAGGAGGAGAACCGGTGCTGTAGTGGCTAGCAAGTCTGCCTAATATGTAACACATCCCAGGTTCAAATCCCAGTAAGGGTATGGCTAGCTGATGAGAGCTAAACAGCTTGAAATGGATCCATACTAGTCCATACTAGTCTCCCTTTATTTATTTATCAGCACAAATACAACACAAATATAAAAAAGGAAACATTAAAAATAAAAATATGGGTTTCTGCCTGCATGGTTTTCTGTGATGAACCGAAGGACAGAAAGAGGGAGGAGTGAGCTCCCTCCCATATTTGGGCATACCAGGGGTTGTAACACAAATATATATTAATATCATTATTAATCATTTATTTGACTATAACTATTATTACTTTTTATACATAATATCTATATTTAAATGTTTAACTTAATTTTTATTATAACATTTCATTTCATCATCCTGTGTCTTTCCAGTAGTAGTGCATTCCTATATCTCTTGCCATTTGTAGTATTTGTATTCTAATTGTTTTCTTGATAAATCTTATTTGGACTTTTCTTGGCACCTTGTTGTTCATTGCATATCTTGTAAAGACTCGAAACCCTCCATCTTTTCCTTCCACCAGCTTGCCTTTAGTTATCACCAATACTTCTGCCAGAATTTCTCTCATTGTTTTTGCCAGATTTTCTCCCTTTTCTTCTTCCATGTTTTGAAGTTTGAGATAAGGTTCCAGTTCATTTATCTCTCCTTTCAATACTCCATTCCTGTCATTTCCAACCACGCTTGATTTACTGTCAATATTAACAATTTTCTTATCACTTTGTTCATATTTTTCTTCAATTTTTTGAACTCTATCCTCAAATTTCATCACCATTTTGTAAATATTCTCAACTCTTCCCTCTATTTCTTCTGTTTTTGTTCTATATTCTCCATTCTCTTTTGAATATTCTCTGTACTTATTGTACTTTTTGAATTTTTAGCATAATCATTTGTAATGTAAATTCTTTTTCTTCTTCATGTTGTGCCATTCTTTCAGGTTTTAAATACTTCCACTAAAACATCCAAGGTTTTTTTGTTAAGTTTCAAACAAGTTCACAATAATCTTTCAAGTCAAGGCTTTCTCTTTACTCCAGTCCAGCTATTGATAGTACTCCAGAAGAGCACCTGCATAAACAATCTGTACTCTTCCCACTATCCCTTTCAATATACAAAATCAAGAGCCTTGAAGTATAAGATATAAGTTGGATGTTCAAATGAAATAAGAAAAAGAACAATGTTTCCTAGCCTCCAGCCTCTACGTGGCAGTTTTACTTATTTTTCCTCTGCTTTTACCCCTCTCTTTAGATTCCAAACTTAATAAATTCTTAAAAAAAAAAAAGACAATTCAGCCGAGCGTTGAAAAGAGAAACGATGGCTTGTACTTTGGCTGGGTCCATCTCTATTCCCTCATTTGACACTTAGTAATCTAGGTAGTCTAACCGTGCCCGGTGGAATTCGCATTTTGATATTTTGACGTATAGGTTGGCTGCCAGAAGTTTTTCCAATATTTGGTGGACCAGGGGTATGTGGTCGTCCATTGTCTCTGTATAGATGAGGATGTCAACCAGGTAGACGAGGATCCCCTTGTAGAGGTGCTCATGCAGCACTTCATTTATTAACTGCATGAATATCGCTGGGGGGCCCTGTAGTCTGAAAGGCATCACTTTGAATTGAAAGCTTCCTAGGGGGCAGTTAAACGCTGTTTTCAACTCATCTCCCTCTCTCATACATACTCGGTAGTATGCTTCTCTGAGATTTAGTTTGGTGAAGATCTTTCATTTGGCCGAATCTGCTTTCCGGATGAAATGGAGGGTCTCTGGGCTTGATCCATCCCTCCCAGTCCCTGTCCAGGCTCCCTAGGGCTCCCCTGGCCTGTTACATGCCAAAATGGAAACTCCATGGACCCGATCCAGCCCTCCTTTGCGCCTCCCTAGGAATCCCCCGGTCTGTTATAGGCTGCAATGGAGGGTCCCTGGATCCGATCCAGCCCTACCCACCCCATTTCCCGTGGTTTTACTGTACTTACTTTTTGAAGAGCTGCAGAAGAGGCTGATCCAAGTGGCAGAGAAGCCAAAGTTTTTTAATCAAAAGTCCATGAAGCTGTTAGAACGTGAAATGTAAGGAAAACATCTTTCCCCATCTGCATAAAAGACTTCAGCTTCTCTGCCATGAGGGCCTGCAGCAGAGGTGGGTTCTGGCAGGTACTACTGCTCATTTGCTCGTGTGTGCACCATGTGCTCATACACACTGCAATAAAAATTGTTCTGCACATGCAGAGAAGCTAAAAATAAGATGGTGCCACCTATGGCACTACCTGGAGAACTGGTTCAGGGGTGTGGCAGTCCTGGGGTGCTGCCAATTCCAGCGACCCAGGCCGCCAAATCACTACTAGCTCAGCCAAACTGGTCCGAACTGGTAGGAACCCACCACTGGTCTGCAAGCTTAGTTTGGACTTAGTTTGGGTCCAGTCTGCTTGCTGCTGACTGGCTAGTTTGAATGAGCAGCTTCAGGAATTGGGGCATGGCAGCCAATCAACAAGGGCCTTGCAGTTCAGCCCAATGAGACAAAGGAAGCAAGCTACTCATTGATCTGCTGCTGTTGCTACCTCAATCCCTGATGCTGGCCCCAAGAGAAAGTCTTTTACTCAGAAGCTGGTGAAAATGTTTTCTCTTCTGGACCTTTGGAGATCTTCAAAAAGTAAGTGATCCATGGGAAATGGGGTGGGGAAGAGTAAGTGGAATCTGAGATGCTAGGAAAGCAGGCCCAGTCTATGGAGACCCAACAAGGCAGAATGGAGTTGGGGAAGCAATTGTTGGGACTCCAGGGGAGCATGAGGTATCTAAGTGGATTGGGGGAGGCCTTGGATGGTCTGCTCCAGCACTAGACCCCACATGCTGTTTCCCAGCCTGAACTACTTTATGTGCATTTAAAGACCTGCGCATTCGATTAACAAATGCGTTCGGGAAAGCACAGAGTGATTACATTCATTTAATGTGATTCAATCAAACAAATCCCCAGCTTACAAATGTAATTGTTAGGCTCTATTACATTTGTAACCTGCATAATTTTAAAAAATATATATGTTTGTTATTCTCTTGTATGGTAAGCAGCAAGTTCTACACTTCTTTTCCAATACTAAAAGCAGGATTCTGCTACAGGGAGGATTAGCAGTTGTATCAAAATTATCATGGTACCTAACACATCCATTGTTTACTTGGAAATGAGTTACAGTATTAGATGCACTATAAGATGCACCAGACGATAAGACACACATTAGCTTTAGAGGAAGAAAACAATTTTAAAAAACTGCCTCTGCTTCCCAGCATCCATCTGGTATTTATCTGGCTATCATCCTTACAGCAAATAGCAGACAGCCTGGTCAGCATCAGCAAATTATTGCAGCCCCAGCACGTGGCTTGTCAGGGCTCTGCTCCATTGCACCCACCACTGGTCAACTGAGCTGAGCTGCCACGACCACCATGGAATGCTGGAGCCTTTGCTGCTGAGTAGCTGATCAGTGGTTGGATCAGCCAATCAGCCATTCTAGGTGGTGGGGATTGCCATTTGCCGCTGCCACCATTCGCTGCTGCTGCCATTTGCCACTGCCATTCGCTGCTGCTGCTTGTCACCACCGCTGCTCACCATTGCTTGCCATCGCTCACTGCCGTCACCATTTGGTGGCAGTTATTGGTGGCAATGATCCCTTGCGCCTAGAACAGCTGATCAGCTGTATTCTGGGAGGCTGATCCAACCGCCAATTAGCTGCTTGACAGTGAAGGTTCCCCAGTGGCAGTGAACGGCAGCACTGGTGACAGGTTCCAATCCCCCCTCCCCATCCCAATATTCGCTCTATAAGATGCACCGACACACAGACATTTCAACCCACTTTGTTTTTTTTGGGGGGGGTGCATCTTATAGTGTGAAAAATACAGTACTACACTGTAGTTCAGCTAATCTTCACAGTCTGTTTACTCTAGATAAATGATAGACACTGAATCTATGATTATCAAAACCACACCATTGCACATAGACTTAACAATTTCTATTTATTTTAATCATTGCTGGGAACAAGACAGTCTCCCTACATCCCACACCTGCAATAAATTAAGCCAACAAGTCCTTCAAGCCAAGCCCCTTCATTTTTACTAGTAATTACAGTGTTCATAGACATTTAGATCTTGAGGAACTATTAAATCTATAGATCTAATCATAATATTTTGTTTATTGGGCATTGTTGAGAGGTTTTATACCAGGATTATTAAGAGAACTAAAGGAGACAACTCTTGCCCTCGTCAATTAAGCCTGAGAGTCACATGGGCAACATGCCCACTAAATGACTGAAAAATGATGACTGTTGTGTGGGTAAGCATCCCTGCACACCAATGGCAAAATCTATGCAAGACGCACAATGAGAGGGAGGGAGGGTGTCAGGGAAGTCCTGCGTTAGCAACACACAAGTCCCATGTCATGCCCACCCTAGCCACGTCCACCCAGCCACACCTACCCAGCTGGTCATTAGGGCAGAGAACCGATTGTTAAATTATTTGAATCTCATCACTGTGGTAGCTGTATTACTATTATAGTTGCTAAGTTTAACATTTTTTTTAAAGCACACAGCTTCTTGTTTTAGTAAAGTAGACACAGAGCTTTTTGTCTGACTGAGACAAAATTCAGAAAATTTTAAATTGTAGTTTAGCAGAACATTCATTAACTATTTTAAACTTCACTCTCTTCCCATATACTCGGTAAATGTTGGGTAATGTTGCAAACTTGCATGTTTTAGACAGAATTGGGCAATAGCAGCATGAAAGCATAACACATTATTCACAGCTATCCCATTACCAAAAAAAGTCGAAGTGATATGATCAACAAAGATCACAGAATTCACAATATTAATAATAATAAGTTTTAGAAGATGTCCTATTATGATATAATATGGTTACAACAATGCAGTAATTCTGCAAACACAAGAATCAAGAATCAGTTCCACCTCTTTCAAATTTGTTTACTCAGTGGTACTTTTTTCATATTCTTCTCCAGATTAGTCCTTGCCTTATATGTAGGACTTTGGTGTCTGTATCTTTGTGGATTATAACTAGGAATTATGCAAGATAATATCCTGTATTTCCAGAAGACTCAGCACTAGGAATTCTTATATCAGATTAATGGCTAAAAAAGCAATGCCCTGGTTTTTCCCCTCCCACAAAGTAAAAATAAATGGTGCTCTAAAATATTATTGAAATGTGTAAACATTTTTCCTCATATTAAAATTATATTTTCTTAAATGTAGTTCTCATTTTGGGCTCTTTAAAAAGTGACAAAAGGAAAAAGGAAAAAGAAAAGAATGTTGGACTGTAAAAAAGATTCGGTCTAGTTTTCCATAGATCTGATTTTTTATGAATGAAGAAGATGAAAAAAGAATCACAAATTTCCCCACGTTGTCCCTAGACCATGAGTGAAAAGTTGAAACCATGCATTTTCTCTAGGCTTTCAAAAAGGGAGAATGCAGCAGAGTTCTGCAACAATATTTTGTTCAGAAATAGAATTTAGACCAGAGATATTTTTACTAGGTATTATCAAAGAGAAATTCAAGAAAGAGGATACTTATTTGATTATACATGTAACTACAGCAGCAAGAATTGTATTTGCCCAAAATTGGAAATTAAATAAGCTACCAACAGACGAAGAGATAACAAAAAAGATATTAGATTGTGCAGAGATGAATAGGTTGATAATGAAAATAAAGGATAAAGAGGAATCGGAGTACTTCAAGACGTAGGGAAGATTTTATGATTGTCTAGAGAAAGCAAAATAGAAAAGAAAGTAGGGAGAAGATAAAGTACCCAGACGACGCACTATTAAATGGGAAAAAAAGGGGGTGAGGGGAAAACAGAAAAGAAAATATTAAATATATAAGTATATAAGTATATATTCAAGAGCAAGATATAAAGGGAGGGAAACATAACCAGGGTAAACTAGTGAAGGTAAGGGAATAAGAAATGATACTAAATTATATTTGGGTTGGTGAAAATACGATCCCAGGAAACATAAACTGAGTTTTGAAATATATACCAACAATACCGTGTTTCCCCGAAATTATGACATGTCCTGATAATAAGACCATGCCATGTTTTTTCTTGTGGGCAAAAATATATGCCCTCCCCCAATAATAAGCCCCCTGGACAACCACACCTCCAGCCAGGCAGAGCGCCACTCACCAACCTAGTGATATCCCAAAGGCGCAAAGCCGCAGGAGTTGGGAGAGGGGTGGCAAAGGCGCTCACATTGCTTGATGCCTTTGGGATACTGCTAGGTTGGTGGGTGGCACTGTGCCCAGCTGGAGCGGGGGGTTGCCGGGTAGCTGCTCTCACAAGCAGCCGCCCGGCACTGCCCTTTTCCAGAAGGGCAGAGTGCCACTCACCGACCCAGTAATATCCCAAAGGTGCTAAGCTGCCTGGCGCTCTGCCTGGCTGGAAAGAGAGGTTGTGCGAGCATTTATTTTGCCTCCAGCTCATGTGCCTCCCAGCCTCACCATGCCCAGCTCTCCCTGTAGAGCTAGGCCAGGGCGCTGCCACAGCTCTGCTGCCACCGCAGCCCCACTGTCGCCACAACCCCATTGCTGCCGCAGCCCCATTGCCACCGCAGCCTCACTGTCGCCACAGTCGCATTGCCGCCGCAGCCCCACTGTCACCGCAACCCCAATGCTGCCGCAGCCCCATTACCACCGCAGCCCCACTGTCGCCACAGCCACATTGCCGCCGTAGCCCTGCCGCTGCTGCAGCCCTGCTGCCGCCGCAGCCCCACTACCGCTACAGCCCCACTGCCGCCACAGCCCTGCTGCCGCTGCAGCCCTGCCACCGCCGCCATGCTCTGAGCCAAACCGGCTTCCAAACTCTGGAAATCTGCTGCCAAGTCTGCTCTATGGTTGTGGGCCGGCTGTTGGTAGACTCTGGTGGGACAGAGAGTCTTTCCACAGCCAGCCCACAACCATAGAGCATAGTCCCAGAGGTGCCACTGCCGGAAGACTCGGCAGCAGATCTCCGGAGTTTGGAAGCCAGTTATGCTCCGAGCATGGTGGTGGCAGCGGCAGCAGGGCTGTGGCTGTGCCCTGGCCCAGCCCTGCAGGGAGAGCTGGGCATGGTGAGGCTGGGAGGCACACGAGCTGGAGGCAGAACAAGTGCTTGCGCAATCTCTCCAGCCGGGCAAAGCGCCACCCGGCTTAGAGCCTTTGGGATATTACTGGGTCGGTGAGTGGTGCTCTGCCCGGCTAGAAAGGGGGGTTGTCGGGCAGCTGCTCATGAACATGGTCATCTCATGGCAGCTTTGTTTCACTGCTGCGATAGCACAACACAGCCGTTTGCCCCTGAGGCTGTGCTTAGCTCTTCGGGCACCCGCTCGCAAGAGAGTAGCCACCTGGCAACCCCAAACCAATAAGCCCCCCCAATAATAAGGATCAAGCAAAATTTGGGAGGGGGTCAAAAGAAAATAAGACCCTGTCTTATTTTCGGGGAAATATGGTGGTAGAAAAAGAAAGGGAGAGAGGAGGAGAGAATGAAAGAAGATGGAAGAAAGAAAAAAGAGGTAAGGAGAGGCAGATGGAAGGGAGAGAAAGAGAAGGAGAGAGGGTAGGAAGGGGAAGAGGAGGAGCAGGAGTAGGAGAAAGGTAAGGGAAGAAGGGAGGAGAAGGAGAGGAGGAAGGAAGAAATAGAGAAGGGAGGGAGGGAGAAAGGAAAGGGAAAACAAAGAGGTTTTAGAAAAGGAGGAAAGGATGGTAAATAAAGCAACCTAAACTGCACATTATAACTTATTAAATGAAATAATAAATGTATAAGAATAATAAATTATAAAGAGGAATAACAATTAAGTGAATATATACTTAAAATGGTTTGTAAGAGAATAAAAAATAAAAATTCTTTGAAAAAAATAAAAAAATAAATGTTTGTGTTAATGTTAATATTTTGTGAAAAGCATATATATATATATATTCCAAAATGCAACAACTTTACTTTTTCTTTTTAGTCTCTTGGAAACCAGTAAGTTGGAAAACTGGGTTTTTATTAATTACTAATTGATAACCCAGCATTGCCTGAGTATTTATTTATAGGGGGAAAATGTCTAATTTCTAATGCTGGATTTTCTCCCCTGTGGAATACTGTGAAGCCATTACCATAGCAACTCCACTGGCTTGCACAGTAGAAACCATTTTACGGCAGTACAGTAAAAGCCATTTAAGGCACAACAGGCTGTATTTTAACATACACCCTGAGGGGTTTTAGGGATGTTTTACCCCACAGTATTTGTTTCCAGAGAGTAAGTCATCTATGAACCAAGTTTGGTTGAAATTGCTCGATGCATTCCAGAGTTATGCTGGAACACACAGACACACACACAGGGAGGGAGGGAGGGAGGGAGGGAGGGAAGGAGGGAGGGAGGGAGAGAGAGAGAGAGAGAGAGAGAGAGAGAGAGAGAGAGAGAGAGAGAGAGAGATGTCTTTATATATATAAAAGATTTGTCAGTTTGCCTTTTGTTAATTAGTTTGGAAGGCAGCATATTCTGCTCCAAGAACACCTAGTCAGCTTTGAGTCACCATCAATATAGGAACTATCAAGTTTCAAAGCAAGATCTCTGTCCCTCTTTTAAAGTCTATTTCTGTTCTGTTATCTTCCCATATGTTTTTTATTTTATTTTATTTTAACTTGGAATACGGCCAAATGGGTGTGAGAGGCAGGGTGGATCAACCAATCTAAAGAAACCAGAGAGCAATCTCTTTCTGCTATCTCTTGATTGCCAGTTGTTTTTCAAGCTGCTGCTGTCATGCTGAAGGAGAAGAGTCGTGAAATCATGTTATGTCCTCGACTTGTGACCGGTCATGGGTCCTCAACTTACAACCGGCCACAAGTCCTCAACATACAACTGACAGCCCGGCAACCAAAGGCTCGTGCCTAATGGCTAAGGCACTCGTGGCTGGAAGCGGGCTTTCTGCTGTTTGCTATTGGCTGCCCTGCTTGACAGCTCCTGTATAAATAGCTGTCAAGCAGGGCATGGTGCTGAATTGTACATAGTTGTGTTTTACCTCGTTTTTGTCAATAAATGCTGTTCCACATTGCCTCAGCTGTCTGCGCCTCCTCTGTCCTCACAGTATTTTACAAATCAGGGCTACTTGTGTTATCGCTAATAAGTACTTATACTCACAAATCAGGAAGACCTTCTGTAGTGATAGAGGTATGATAAAGACTAGTAAAGGAGACAACAAAGATTATGCCAACACTGGTGTGTGCTAACTTAATGATGACAGCTCTTTAACTTCATAGGTGGGAAAGTTCATAGTAGGAAAAAATCCTGAAGCAAACATTCTTAATCTGGTATCCTTCCCTGACAACAAATTATGCTGAATGGTGGGAATTTACTCTTCCTATGATACATACTTGCCCTTTTTTCCTACTATGTCCCCATAATATTGTCTTCACATCATTCCCAACCTCTGAGTGAGACAACCTATTTCTGCCCTGCACTTTTTCAATTTTCCTTAGAATTTTTTCTTTGCCTGGATTTCTACTGTTAAGAAGTAAAGTCACAAGAAGTAAAGTCACAAGTAGTAACATCAGAAAAGAAGGAAAAAAATATGAGGAAAAGCATCAAAAGTGTCCTGGATTAGGAAGTGATGGAAAACTAGCCTAGGATGTAATGCTAATCACCTAATCTGAATGACAAGGACGATTAAGGACATAACAATAGTGGAAAGATACAAATAAGCTAAGAAAAGTAAGTATCTATAATAAAAGAAGATGGTCTCAAAACAAGCAAGAGTTTTAGATCAAATGAAAGAGGAAAAACAGGTTTTATATTCAGAGACAGAAAAAAAACCCATCCTTGCATAATTTAAAAAAATATATATTTATACATTTTCCCCTTTAATATACATAAGTGTTTAGTCAACAATGTATTGTCCGAGTCCATTTACTTATACAAGATCATAGTAATCATACTAGTAACAACAACAACAATAATAATGGTAATATTTGCTTATATATAGTAATAATATTTCCTCATTTACTTTTACATAACAATGTTTTTCTTCTAATTTTTATTTCTTTTATCCAACCACCGATAAAACAAGTCCCATGTTATAAAAATAATGAGTGAAGTGATATTCCTGTGCTTTGCAAATCAGATAGCCATTTTTCCGATGGCTATCTGATTTTTCTCAATGGTTTCCTTTAGGCAAGTGCTAGGCTGCTTTGTTGATTCAGCTTTGTTACATTTTACGAGGTGTGAAGTGTTTTTGACTGAATGCCCAGACACCTAGTTAAGCTTATTAAGAATTTCCCTGGCCACCTGGGGAAAGGAAAAAAGTGGCAAAAAGTGTCATTTTATTATACTATTGTGTTTGCTTGCTTTTCTGGTGTTATGGGAATAAAAATGAATACAGAACGAATAGGCAGAATCCCCGCCCCCCTATTTCCTCCCCAAAAACTAAGATGCGTCTTATACTCCAGTGCTTCTTTTACTCCGAAAAATACAGTATCTTCATTTTTTCAATATTGTGCAAATACAATTCTCGCTGCTGTCAATACATGGAATATTAGATACCTATTGCCTTTATTACAACTTTCTGATATTATGCTTAACAGAAATATTTCTGGCTTTAAGTCTATGCATTGTTTATCATTTTTTTCTGACCATGTATGTATTTTCATCCTTTTTTTTTTGCCAATGGACATGTATAATTTATTTATTGTGGTATCATATTTCATATTGCAAAATAATTGTATTTGCATTTATTTTGCATTTAAAAGTGTGGCTTCAATGGAATCCATTTTTATGTATAAGATTTTTATTTCCATTTTCTCTACCCTGCAGACACGCTTTATAAAAGCAGTGGCAAGTAGTGGCTTACATCACTGCAGCAAGAAGCAGATGTTCCCTTGCTTTGGGAGTATGACAAGATCAGCAGTCTCTGCTTAGTCTCCTGGAAAACTTTTAGGTTATCCTTCTCCAAGCTGATGCCCTCAGATGTTTTGGACTACAATTCCGAGTCATTTACTAGTGAGGAGTCTTGGAATTATAGCCAAATGTATCATTCATTTAGATCCTTATCAGTGGTGGGATTCAATGTTTGGTTTGAAATACCAAATTTTGGGATTCCTACTGGTTCTGTGGATGTGGCTTGGTGGGCATGGCACAGCTTGGTAGGCATGGCAGGGGAAGGATACTGTAAAATCTCCATTTCCACCCCACTCCAGGGGAAGGTTACTGCAAAATCCCCATTTGCTCCTGATCAGCTGGGACTTGGGAGGCAGATGGGAGCGGGGCCAGTCAGAGGTAATATTTACAGGTTCTCTGAACTACTCAAAATTTCTGCTATCAATTCTCCAGAACTGTTAAGAACCCGCTGAATACCTCCTCTGTTCCTTATCCTGTCTCTTCTTTATGAAATGTCCATTCATGCCAATCTTCACAAACCGTTTGAGACAAAAAGGTAGGAACAATATCATACAAGGCAGTGGAATACAGATTTGCCATTAACATTTCTAAATTCTGCCTTGTGGTACCACCTCTCCCCAATGGCTTCTGCCCTTTCCAACAGATTTGGCAGAGTGGACATACTCTGGATCCCCTTACTAAAATAGGAGTTCTAGAATGTGTCCCTTCTCTGTCATTATGCTTGCCCTATATCAGCGATGGCGAACCTTTTTTGGCTCGCGTGCCACAAGGGGGGGAGCACAGGGAGGTCGTGTGCAGGCGTGCCGCACCCACAATGCAATGCGTGACCCCCCAAGTGCGTATGCGTGCACAATGCATGACCCCCCCCCATTTTTACATGCTTTTTTCGCCCTCCCCAGGCTGCAAAGGCTTTATAGGAGCCTGGGGAGGGCGAAAAGAGCCTCCCTCGCCCCCCCCCGGAGGCTTCAGGGACTGTCCGGAGGCTTCCCTGAAGCCTTCGGAATGCTTAAAATGACCCTCCAAGCAAACCGAAAGTCACTTCCCTGAAGGGAAGCGTCTGGACGGTCCCTGAAGCCTCCGGAGGGCCTCTGGGGGGGGAGGCTCTTTTCACCCTCCCCAGGCTTTTAAAAAGGTGAACTCAGCTGGCCAGCACGTGCATGTGCGCTGACAGGGCAGCGCCTCGCGTGCCCTGACAAATGGCTCCGCGTGCCACCTGTGGCACGTGTGCCATAGGTTCGCCATCACTGCCCTATATAATAGTCTCCTTGCAGAGATAGGGACTATTCTGGCCCTACCAGCCTTGGAGAAGGCTGTGAAGATCTGGATATTTGCCCAGGTACTATGCCACTAACTATTTGTTACTGGATCTCCGGCATGGATGTATGGCATGATTTTTTAAAAGATTTTAATGAGGACAGTCAACCTGGGTTTTTGCTTGTTTGCTCACTACCCAGAATTGTACTTTATAGATAGGTGGGGTTATAAATTGAATAAATAAAATAAAAATGAAAAAAAAACACCGCAGTAGTTCTCCAATAGTATTTTTAGACTTTTAAAAATATTTCTATTTCTGCCGATTGAAATACATTTTATGCTTCACACAAGCATTTTTGACACACATCTGTGAAATATATCACACTGTGATTGAGTATGTAAATTTAATAGTGTGTCAAGAGAATTTTGCTCCCTCAGGGTGATCTTTCATAAGACAAAGCCACATCACCCTACAAAGCCACACCGCAGAACCGGTAGTAAAATTTTTTGAATCCCATCACTACCATAGAGTTTACCATAGAGTTTATTAATTGATCTTGCCATTTTTTCACACAGTTGACTTCACAGTAATATTATTTTGAAAATAAAACAAGGGAGAGCCTCCATAGGCTCCAAATTAGGATCTAAATGTGACCATGCATTAAACAAAATAAATACATCTCATTTTATTTAACCTAAGATTTTCTACCATCACCTTCCCAAAACAAATTATCAAATCAGACAACTGACTAAAATATATTCAGATGTAGACTTGCTATTTATAAAAGAAAAAATAAATTACTTAGATATACAAGACTGATATCAGATATCAGAACAGTAGTTAATTCTTATCATTTAGGAATTTTATTTTAAAATACTTTAAAGTAGATTGGAACTTTTTAAAAATAAAATACTCTGCTCACCAAATAATTATCTACATTTATATACAAGGAATGCAAACTAAAAAACAAAAATAAATAAAAAAATAAAAATGCAGAAAAAAGATAGTAAAGAAAAAGAAAAGAATATATAATAGAAATGACTTTCCATTTCATCACAAGTGTAAGCAATTTTTTGTTTATGACATTCTTTTAAAATACAACAAATAATCCCTTCTCATATCTCTTCATTATCTATAAATAAATCAATGAAACTTGGTTATTCAGTCCTAATAAACAAATGTATAGAGATTACAATATATCTATTTTAACCTGGATCAAATAAATCAACTTTCTTTTCTTTTTAAAATCAAGATCTTTAGTCCATTTAAATAATGTCCCACAACTTTATTTCTTTTCATTTGACCTTTCTCACAAAATGCTTCAAAACTTTAACAGATCTTTTTTGTAAATCCAAAATAGAAAAGTTATTTCATTCACACTTTCTTTTCTTATTAGTATCTATTTTAACTATGAAGACATCACCTGATTTCTTTTATATGTCCAATGGTAAATTATATTCCATATCATCTTGTAATGATATGGAATATTCTATCATAGTGTTGGTGAACCTTTTCAGCACCAACTGCCAAAACAGAAGCGACCTACACACGCGCGGAGCACCGGAAACCAGAAGAGCAGTTCCCCGGCGTGCATGCATGTGCTAGGAAGCTGGTCTTCCTGTTTCCAGTGTGTACATGTGCATCAGTCACCTGGTCTTCCAGTTTCTGGCATGCATGTGCACACGTTTCTGGCATGCATGTGCAACGAAGATCACATGCTCATCAGAAACCAGATGTTCAGCTCCGGCCTGCACATACACACCACATAGCTGCTGTTCCAGTTTCCAGTGCTCCCACACATGTGAAGACCAGCTGGTCTTCACATGCACATGCACACCAGAAACTGGAAGAGCAGGTGACTGGTGCGCCTGCCAGAAACTCAGCTTCCAGGAAGAGCAATGGATAATGGCTGGCATGCCCAGTGAGATGGCTCTGCATGCCACTTCCCGCGTGCATGTGTTGGGTTCAGCTCCAAGTGAGGAAAAAGACCCTGGAGACATGGAGGATGCTTGGAAAGATGGCTTAATGATGGACAGGACCACATGGCTTGAGACCTGTTCAGAAAAGGTGATCACATGCAACAATGTTGGTGGAGAAGAAGAGAAGGGAGGACTGAGATGCTGAGTCCCTGGTTTTATGCCCTCTCTGGCCTTTGATCTTCAGCTTGTATTCTGATTGGTTGTCAGACTCCCATGGGGCCATGCAGGGGCAACTCTCTAGGCTTGTTTTGAATTCAGGTTTGGTTGAGTTCTCAGATGCCATGTGGTGAGTTGGGTAAAGGGCCAATATTATCATGCCTTAATCCCATCCCCCTGGAGCTGAAGGGGAGGGAACTCTTTATTATGTAAAGGGACTGGCTTGGACATCTTAATGGCCCATTGACTAAAAGGGATGGGCAGGAACAGTGGTGGGTTCCTGCTGGATCGCACCGGATCGCGCTCGCTCCCTTTCAGCGCTCCACCTGGCTCTCGCGCTCCCTTCCGGCGCTGAAACCGGAAGTACAGTCTTGCCCCGCCACCAGCTCGGCTGGGAACGGAGATGTTTCCTCAGCGGAGCGGAGCGCCTGAAAAGACTTTTCAGGCGCTCCGCTCCGCTGAGGAAACATCTCCGTTCCCAGCCGAGCTGGTGGAGCGCAGACAGGCGTCGTTGCTTCGCCAGGGCCGGGGCAAGACTGTACTTCCGGTTTCAGCTCCGGAAGGGAGCGCGCAAGCCAGGTGGAGCGCTGAAAGGGAGCGCGCAAGCCAGGTGGAGCGCTGAAAGGGAGCGCGCGCGATCCGGTGCGATCCGGGAGGAACCCACCACTGGGCAGGAATCTGCAGGGAGCTATTCTCTCTTTAAACCATGTTTCTCCATTTTCACATCCAGGGAAATTTTCTGCCTTTTCAATATTTCCTAGTGTTGGAGGAAATATCCTTCTGGGTTCAGCTCCAAGTGGGGAAAAAGACACTGGAGACATGGAGGCTGCTTGGAAAGATGGTTTTAATGGTGCACAGGACCACATGGCCTGAGTCCTGAACAGAAAAGGTGACCACATGCTTCAATGTTGGTGGAGAAAAGAAGAGAAGGAAGGAAGAGAAGCTGAGTCCCTGGTTTTATGCCCTCTCTGGCCTTTGATCTTGAGCTTGTCTTCTAATTGGTTGTCAGACTCCCATGGGGCCATGCAGGGGCAACTCTCTAGGCTGTGTTTTGAATCCAGGTTTGGTTGAGATCTCAGATGCCATGTGGTCAGTGAGTAAAGGTTGATCATGCCTTAATCCCATCCCCCTGGAGCTGAAGGGGATAACTCTTTATTATGTAAAGGGACTGGCTTGGGCAATGGCCCATTGACAAAGGGGGATGGGCAGGAAGCTGCAGTGAGCTACTCTCAATTTAAAACACGTTTCTTCCTTTTCACATCCAGGGAAATATAATATTCTGCCTTTTCAATATTTCCTAGGATATTTCATTTTTCTGGGAGAGGGCTGGGTGATAACTTCCTACATATGCCATAGGTTCGCCATCATGGTTCTATCATTTCAGATGAGTCTGAACTTTGCCCATAAAACCTCTTCCATAACAACTGTTCAACATAGTATATTAATTTATTGATGGAGCCTAAAGACCTGGCTCTGCCAGTTGGTCTCAGGTCCAATTGGGGGAGTTCCATGCTGAAGGTGGCTGCTGGATTGATGGCAGACTTCATCTGTTCCTCTTGTTCTCCGTTCTCTACCTGTCCATCTTTCTTTCTTTGTAATCATGTATTTGTATTTCACGTTGTGTTCCTCATTGTTTATTTTATTGCTGTATTATCTTACTTCTGTTCTGTTCAAAGTCTTTTAATTTCCTCCTATTTATTGTTGTAATCTGGCTACTCTAATAAACATAGTGAGACAGGCAGCAAATAAATTTAACGAATAAATAAAATAGAGGCAAATATTCTTAAAATTAACTTCAAAAATATCCCTCAATATGTCCAGTGTTAAAATACTTTTCTCCATTCTGTATTACTAAGTCAAATCTAAATGTTCTTTTCACATAATTGTGATCTTTACTTCTTTCTGGTTCCCTCTAGTGTCCAACCTTCAAAGCCTCATCCTATCTTAAAAAAAATATTCAGAACAAAAGCATTTTCCCATAAGAAGTATTTTTTAAAGTAATAGTTATAAAGTGATTGAAATCCATACCTGGGCTCATTTAGATGAGAAATCAATTGACTATCACAGTTAAGAATGTCAAGAGTCACTTCAATGAAGCATTCTTCAATTTTCTCCTATGGTAGCTAACACCCACTCACTTGTTTAGTCTTTTTCTTGCAACATTTGAAAGTTCTTGGACTCCATGCAATAGAAGGAGACTGAGTTTGCAGTGAAAATGAACTGAATTGAGTCAGTTTGAGTAATTAGAAGAGAACATTTTGCCATAGCAGCTTTTGAAATCTTAAATCAGCTGCAGCCTGACTGCATAGCTGAAATGAAGTGGATTGCAAGTACATTGAAAGACAATTATTACAGTCTTGATATTGTGCTGACAAAATTAAGGGATAAGCAAATTTCTCTATTTATCAGATTACCGGTATTTATGAATGTTCAATAGCCAATGCTCAGTTGGCCAGTTAGGAAAATAATCTGCTTCCCCACCTCCTCAAAATATTCCCTGGACACCCACATTATAATTATACTGGTTAGACACAAGGGAACAGTAACAGCAGTAGCATCATTTCATTACTTCTGGCTATTTCAATAGTTAGTGAGGGAGATATATATTTAGTAAAAGCAAAAATGTACAGAGCCTGGCATATACTGTAGCACTGAGAAATCCAGTTGTGATTATTGTTGATACTATGGAGCTTTTACCTTGACAAGAAAAGAAGTAATGAAGTATAGATCTTACTGATTTTATAATCGTTTCTAAATTCATAAACATAAGACTTCTGTATTAGGAATTCAGGATCAGGACTACATGTAGATGACCCCAATGTTGTCTGTTTTTGATAAAGGAGTTGATATTTTATTGTGCTTAAATTTACAATAGTAAAACTAATATTTTCCTTTAATTATTTTGGGTTTGTATACTTTGTAGGCAATTCATGTTGCCCATTTTCTGGCTCTCAGATTCAAGACAGTTGTTACTTGCCCATCCATCCAATCCTGTTCTTAGATTTATACATGGGTTAGAACAGATACCTGCCCCTCCCCCATCTAGCTGCCATAGCAACATGCAGTCATGGTTACAGTTAATCGGAAACAAGCTTGTCTGCAAATTGCCAATATGCTACTGCTTTATTCGTGATTTATAGAAATTTTTATTTGAATTAGGAGAGTGACAGCAACATGGCTGAGAAATTGGTAGGAATTTGATACTGTTGTTTATATATAATCACTTCTTTTTCCCATTGCTTCCTAGTACCTAAGACATATTTCTTGTGGCATTTTGCAAATTATCAAAGGAACAAAAATATGCACTGAAAAATATAGAGGAGAAAACAATTTAGTTTTGCATGGAATTAGAAAGAGGTTTTTTTTTTAAAAATAGAATCATGGAGTTGGAAGGGAGCTTGGAGGTCTTACAGTTCAACACTCTGTCCACTGCATTACAGATAACCCTTGACTTACAACCATTTGTTTATGGCTGTTCAAAGTTACAATGTCACTGAAAAAAGTAACTTCTTACCATTTTTCAAATTTATGGCTGTTGCAGCATCCCAAAATCACATGATCAAAATTTGGGCACTTAGCCACATATATTTATGATAGTTGCAGTACAACAGGTCAGCTATGTGATCACTATTTGTAACCTTCCCAGCTGCCTTCAGGCAAGCAAAGTCAATGGAGAAAGCCAGATTTGGTTAACACCCGCATGATTCACTTAACAACTGCAATGATTTGCTTGACAACTTTATCAAAAAGGTCATTAATGACTGCCTTGCTTAGCAGCAGAAAATTTGAGATCAATTGTGGTCATAAGTTGAGGACTATCTGTAATTATATTATCCCAGACAAATAGCTGCCCAATCTTTTCTTTAATTCTTCAATGATGGAACACCAACAATTACAGTAGGCAGGCTGCTCTACTGCTTAATAGCTCTCATGGGCAGGAAGTTTCTCCTTATTTGGATTTTTCTCTGTAAAACTTTCACCCACTGGCTGTTGCCTTGTCCTCAAGTGCTATGTAGAATGTACCCTCTAACCCAGGGGTGTCAAACTTAAGGCCTGCGGGCCGTCCTGTCTGCCCAAAGTGAAGAGGAAAAATCAGACGAGTGTAGCTTCGCCCCAGTCTACACAATGTGAAGAGGAAACATGCCAGCAGTTTGGGGAGTAGCGTCAAGCTGGCCATGCCCACCCAGTTGGCCACATCCACTCAATTGGCCACACCCACCCAGTCAGCCATGCCCCCCCAAGGTCGACCACAGCCCTGATGCAGCCCTTAATTAAATTTGACACACATGCTCTAACCAATAATAACCATTCATTGATTATGATACGGTACACACTATATCCACAGCATTCCTTAATTCTGATACATTGTCATAGAAAATACATATAGTTCTTGATTTACAGTAATTTATTTAATGATCATTTGAAGTTACAACAGCACTGAAAAAGTGACATGATCAGTTTTCACCTTTATGGCTGTAACAAGAGTTTCATGGTCACATGATCAAAATTCAGATGCTGGCAACTGGCTCATATTTCTGTCAATTGCAGTGTCCTGAGGTCATGTGATCACCATTTGTGTCCTTCTGACAAGCAAAGTCAATGGGGAAGTCAGCAACACTTAGAAAACATTTTACTAACTTAATAATTGCAGTGATTCCCTTAACAACTGTGGCAAGAAAGGTCATAAAATGGGGCAAAGCTCACTTAACAACTGTGTTACTTAGCATAGAAATCCGAGGCTCAGTTGTATTCTTAAGTTGAGGACTACTTGTAGTAAACTTTTTCTGCCACAACCTGTTTATAATACATTGGTTTCTAACAATGTTCTACACAGCATTTGAGGATAAGACAACCCTTTTTGTTTGTACATGCTTGCAAATGTACTGCTTGATTACCTACCTAAATAATATGTCACATATTATTTCCAGATATTTCCATATCACTTAGGGTCCACTTTCACCCTTTTTTAAAATACTGGGACATTGGCTTTTGTCTATTGTTCTAATAATTTTACCATATTTCATGTTTTCCTCAAAGATTTAGTCAGTGGGTCTAGGGAACTTGAATTTATTCAAGGTGTAGGTGTTGTCTCAGCGATTTATTGCTTATTTTGTTATGATATAGTGGAAACTCACAGAGATATATTAATTGGCCTTTTTGTTTTTGTGCTTTCCAATAGGAGAAGCGCTGATTGGTTCATAGAGTTCCTTGGATGTTCCATGTTTCAAAGTAATTAGAAGTGAAGACAATTAAAGGGAGACACAGGCCTTCATCGCAGTTTCTTTTTTAAATTTTTAATATAAGTTTTACTGAAAATATTATTAACAGAATAAAAACAATACAAATATTAGAAAAGAAACAAAAAATAAGAAAGATTAATAAAGAAAAGAGAAAACAAGAAAGAGAAAAAGAAAATATTATAAAGAAGCAGTTTCTAATTATTTTGATAGCAGTTATGTGTATTTTATCCTCTCTCTCTTAGGCTGCATCAAAATTTTCTTCTTCCCCTAAAATGAATTTTCTAGTTCTGAAACCTATAAATCGCAAGTTCATTTTTCTCTTTTTTTTCCAGCAAAAATTTCATTCACTGTTTCTAGCCACTGATAAGTATAGTTGTTTATCTTTCGCTAATCAAGCAAGTTATTTTACCATCTTTGCCATTTCTGTAATCTTTATCAATCATTCCTCCATTGTGTGTAATTCCACATTTTTCCATTTTTTTCACATAATTCTTGCAACAAAAACAATACATTAAAAATATCATCCATGGCTGTTTTTTTTAAATTTACTGCTCATTAATCTCAGCAAGAAAAGTTCTGGTTTCAACTGAATGTTGATCGTTAAAATTCTTTTATTTTTATATGTTTTTTAACCCCAAAATTCATGTTCAATGTGTGAAAGGACAAAGGAGTTTATTGTTTTTACAGAAACTGTAGCAGTACATACTAACCTTTGAAAATAATACACTGTGTACTTATCTAATCTCATAAATGTTGCTCAAGCCTAAAATTGCATGTAGGAAAGAAGGCATGTTGTTATGTTGAAAACTGGTTTTAGCTGGAATTTGCTGGCAACTAGAGACAATCCCTAGAAATTAATAGTTATTGGAGATAAATTGTAAATAAGAGGC
Organism: Natrix helvetica; assembly: GCF_964273705.1. Classification (NCBI taxonomy): domain Eukaryota; kingdom Metazoa; phylum Chordata; class Lepidosauria; order Squamata; family Natricidae; genus Natrix; species Natrix helvetica. Next base: position 88,478,466 of record NC_138554.1, read on the forward strand.
AAGGAAAAATGTATTCATTTTAGGTGCCCCAGATAGAATGTGATGGCCTGAGTACTCAGCCAATGAGGAAATGGTGGGAGGAAAACTTATGACAGTGATAGGTAATATAAAGAAAATATATTGATGGCTTAAGCCTTAAGGTGTGTCCACTGTAACTGCATGTATGTAATACACCCTCTTTGCAAAGTAGTAAATATAATTACCATTTTTAAAATAGGTTTTGGCTTGCAATCATTTTGAAACTTGATAACGAATCCTACAACTTGGGGGTTGTCCTGGGATTTTTAGACCAGTGATGGCGAACCTATGGCACGCGTACCACAAGTGGCACGCACAGCCATTTGTCAGGGCACGCAAGGCGCTGCCCTGTCAGCTGGCCAGCACGCATGCGTGCGCTGGCCAGCTGAGATCACCTTTTTAAAAGCTATTTTTCGCCTTCCCCAGGCTCCAGAGGCTTATAGGAGCCTGGGGATGGCGAAAAGAGCCTCCCCCACCCACCCGGAGGCTTCAGGGACCATCCGGAGGCTTCCCTGATGCCTTCGGAGCACTTAAAACCACCCTCCGAGCAAACCGGAAGTGACTTCCAAGTTGCTCGGAGGGTCGTTTTAAGCATTCCGAAGGCTTCAGGGACCGTCCGGAGGCTTCCCTGACGCCTTCGGAGTGCTTAAAACCACCCTCCGAGCAAACCAGAAGTGTGGTTTTAAGCGTTACGAAGGCTTCAGGGAAGCCTCCGGACAGTCCCTGAAGCCTCCGGGGGGGGGCTCTTTTCGCCTTCCCCAGGCTCCTATAAAGACCCTGGAGCCTGGGGAGAGCAAAAAAAGCATGTAAAAATGGGGGGGGTCACGCGTTGTGCGCGCATGCGCACTGGGGGGGTCGCGCGTTGCATTAGGGGTGCAGCACGCCCGCACACGACCCCCCTGCGCTCCCCCCACTTGTGGCACGTGAGCCAAAAAAGGTTCGCCATCACTGCTTTAGACAGTTGCAGGAATTGCTGAACAGTTACTACTGGAAGACATGTCCCATTGAGTTCAACTGTCCTACATTGTGAATACTTTGCAAGTCCCATGTTCCTGTGGAACCCAGTAGGAAGATTAAAGAGAAAACAATCATTAAAACGTCCTGTGAAACATAAGAGTGGGCACTAAGCTCTGCAACTGGGCAACTCTTTGCACAGACTAAGATAAGAAAATTGGACTTAAGTATTGCTTTAGTGGTTGGGTAGGCTCTGTGAGCATGACACCAGGATTGACGGGACATGTGACATGTACTCTTAGTACAAAGTGGGTATGGAGTACAGAATCACTGTTCCATCTTTCTGCAAGGGGAGTGGCCAGAAAAGGGTGAAGCAGATAGTTTGGTTAACTTTGAAGAGATTGTAGTCTCTAACATGGAAAATAGGACACGTAAGAAGTGCTGTGGGGAAAAGATAGAATTCCCAAATATTCCACCAGATAGTTCATTGGGAGCAATGTTGAAATTATAACCGCAAAACCAGGATTAAGAGTAAAGAAAGAATAATCCAATATTGTTATTTTGAGTGGCCAGGAAATTCCATTAAAGATACATTTTTTTTGGCCTAAAAGAAATTTGGTGAGTGTTGATTTGTTTTGTTTTCTTTCAATTATCTAGTGAACGAGGGTAAGTTCATTAGTTGATGCTGAAGAGATGAAAATCTTCTGGGTTGTAAAATAATTAGGATCAATTGGGAGTCTGCATAGGAAATTGAAAACCTTGTAGAAAGAAAAGGCTTATTGTTCTTCCTACCTGGGGTTTAGCAGGTAATTAAAAAAGTAAAGTCTGTCTAAATGGGAAGTTGTAACACAATACACTCAGACAATTTGACTTGACCTATTTGATGTGATTTCTGTCAGAGTTTTGGCAGCATGACTATTACTATGAGATAAACCCAGGATCTTATATATAGACACCTCACCAGAGTCTCCACCCACCAGAGTCTTAAACTGGTGATACATGTATTGCTGAATCATCCTCACTGCATCAGATTACAGTTTGCATCTTTCAACTTTACATCAGCTCGCAGTTATTAAATTCTCACAACAATTTCTGTTCAAAATTCTTTGATGTGCCTCTATAATATATTGAATGCAGAATCAAATGGGATTGAATTGAAAATAATAATAATAATCCTTTATCTGTGTATAGCCATCATTGGGCAGCTGCAACTCAAAATTAAACAAAACAAAAATTGTGACGTATTTGGCCAGCCAGTAAAATAAGTGGACTACTCAGCTTGGACTTAAACCAGTGGGAAACAGGTAGGCCCGTGATAGGGAACCTACAGCATGCATGCCACAGGTGGCACGTGGAGCCATTTTTGCAGGCACGTGAGCCGTTCCCCAGGTCAGCTCCATTGCGCACGTATGCAAGCCTCCCACTGGCCAGCTGATTTTTGGGGTTCCTGCTGGGAGACACATGTGCATGTAAGAGGGGGGGGTCATGCCTGCATGCATGGAGAGTGGGGAGACATGTGCGGGGGCGTGGGGGGATACGGCACCTCCTGATCCCTGTTTTTGGTACCAGGAGGCTTCAGGGAGACTAGCTAGCACCAAAACGGGGGTCACACATGCACGTGTGGGGGCGGGAAGAGTGCGGCGGGGATGTGTGCATATGTGTAGGGGGCAGGCCTGCGGGGGGCATTACATTATGGGTGTTGGCATGCACATGCATGCTATTGCACACACACACACACTTTTGGCACCCGAGGAAAAAAGGTTTGCCATCACTGAGGTAGGCAGTGGTTAGGGCTTCAATCACAGTTTTTATTGGAATCACTCTATGAGTTTTCCCACTGCTTGAAGAACAAGCCATAGGTTACCCAAAGAAAGAAAAACTGGAAATTTAAAGGGACAAAACCTCAATAGGTCTGAGAAATATTGTTTTTATGGTATAGGTTTGTATATTGGCTGCTGATTTGCTTCTGGGTACAATTCAAGGGGCTGGTTGTCATCTTTAAAGCCCTTCATGGATTAGGACCAGGTTATCTGACCATCTCTTGCTGGTCACATCTCAACCCATCCCAACCCATCAGAGCAGGGAGGCAGGAGCTACGTTCCCTCTAAGGTGCACGGCTGCGCTAGCGCGCAGGTGGCAAGAAAACACCGCGCAGCAGTTTTCAACTGCCGCGCAGTGATTTCTATTGCCACAGGCTTTGGAAGCTGGGGAGGTCCTTTGCAGGCAGCTAGAACGGACCGCCTGCAAAGGACTTCACCAGACTTGCTTTGAGGAGCACGGGGCGACTGAGGCTAGTTGTGAAGCCCCAAAGCTCCCACCGCCACCGGAAGAACTGCTGCCACCTCCTCCTCCTCCTCTAACAGGCAGCACTGCCGGATTTGCCGCCCGGCGCTGCAGCTGAGATGAAGCCGGCAAAGCTCCAGCCGGCATCTCCGCGCGTGGCAGCGGCGCCTCCCCTCTGCTCGGAGCACCTGAGCTCAGCGCTGGGTTACCCCTGCCTGCCCCCTCCTCCTCCTCCTCCGTGCTTTTGAAGAGCCATGAGGCTGCGGGAGACAGTAGGAAGGCGGGGAGGGAGCACGGGGGGAAAAAGCCTCATGGTTCTTCAAAAGCACGGAGGAGGAGGAGCGGGCACGGGTTACCCAGTGCTGAGCTCAGGAGCAAATCTGGTGGTGCTGTTGGAGGAGGAGGAGGTAGCAGCAGTTATTCTGGTGGCAACTCGTCGGCAACTTCAGCAGCAGCCCTGCCCACAATGAAGAAAGCAGAGATGGAGCAGATCCACGCAGATGACATCGCTGCAACATGACTGGAGGAGGAATTCTGGGAGTTGAAGTCCACAAGTGTTAAAGCTGTCAGGTTTGAAGAGCTCTGCATTTTTTTTCTAGGGGTGGAAGGGTCTTGTAACTTGACAGCTTTAAGACTTCCATGCTTCAAATGCCAGAGTTCCTGAGCCAACAGGACTGGAGGAGAAATTCTGGGAGTTGAAGTCCACAAATCTTAAAGCTGTCAGGTTTGAAGACCCCTGGGGTTTTTTTTCCCTAAAGGGTTAGGGGTGCAAGGGTCTTGTAACTTGACAGCTTTAAGAGTTGCGTGCTTCAAATGCCAGAGTTTCTGAGCCAACATTTTGGTTGCTAAGCAGGAGCGTTGTTAAGTGATACTGATATTATATAACACTTTGAATTAAGCGGGTACCTTGAAGAAACATAACTTTGAGTTTCAAATAATACTGATTTCGTTGTTGTCTTAGGTGACATCTGTGAAAAAAATTCGGGTGCTCAGGCATGAAAATGTGCCGCTCAAACACTATACTTTTCTGCTCACATCGAAAAAAAATTAGAGGGAACATTGGGCAGGAGATACACCTGGTGGGACCCTGAAGAAGTGCCTTCTCCATGGCGGCTCCCTCTCTCTGGAAATTCATTCCCCCAGAGATTAGAACAGCCCCCCTCTAGTACTCTTCTGGAAGGTGCTGAAGACCTAGTCCTGCCTGGGGAACCCAGAGTGGAATGGAATCAATTAAATGGCTTGTGTGATCTGCTGTCGCTGGGGCAGGTGGTGGGTTTTTTATTATATTATACTATATTAATTTATTTATTTTATTAGTTTTATTGTTTTAAATGTGGTTTTATATTCTGTAAGCCACCTTGAGTCACCATAGGCGAATATGTGGCTATATAAATTCAATAAATAAATAATAAATAAATATGTACAGTCATTTCCAATACTTGGAGAGAGGATGAGACCTATGTTCCCTCTAAGCTGCGCGGGTGCGCGGACGCACAGGTGGCAACAAAACACAGCGCAGCAGTTTCCAACTGCCGCGCAGGGATCTTTAGCATGATGGACTTTAAGCTGCAGGCGGCAAGGAGGCTTCTATCAGCTGGGCGGGGATATTAGAGTGCCTGGACACACCCAGAGGAGGGCGGGCCTTTGGCCAACAGAAATGTGGCTGCCTAGGGTTATGATTGGGCTCCCTCCGCCGGCGCGTGGATGATTGACAGGGAGGCCATTCCCTCCTGGATCAAAGTTATTGAGGGGGGGGAGCAACAGCAAACTCTCCGCGGGACATAATAATAATAATAATTTATTAGATTTCTAGACCGCCCCCTCTCCCCGAAGGGACTCGGGGCGGTGTACAGGTATAAATTTAAAAAAAAACCATACAAAACAATAGTATACATAGCTAAAATTAGATTAAATAGCCCCTGTACGAATTTATAAAAATTAAAAACTTCGACCATAAAACCAATCATAAAAATTTAAAAATAAAACTGAGGTGGGAAAGCTGGAATTAGGCCAGGCCGGCTAGCTGAAACAGGTGGGTTTTAAGTTTCTGATGGAAGGAGTGGAGGCGGTTTGTCAGCTAAGCCCCCATGGCTGGGCTCCCCGCTGTTGGCTCCACCTCCGAGATGCGGGTGTGTGGGAGGCGCTCGCCACGCAAGCAAATGGAAGCCCACGCCAGGTGGGCACATGTCTGAATCCAGCCTCTGCGTTCGGAGCATTGGGGCTCGAGTTTTTTTCCGCAGGAAGGGGGAGTCGAGCTGGTGCTCCGCGGATTTTATTTGATTTTATTGCTCGAAAAGAAAAAGAAAACAGAGGTTTCTTGGTCCGCCTAGACCAGGAACTCAAAATCCGGAAAATTAACCTTGTTTAGGAAAGTTTTGCGCTGATGGAAAAATAGTGTTTTCCAGTGAAAGTTTTTCCTACTTTTCCTTGTTTGCTTTTTTTGGCTTCTATTCCTTCTCCTCTTTTCTTTCTTCCTTTTTTCTTTCTTTTTTTCTTTCCTTCCTTCCTTCTTCCTTCCTTCCTTCTTTCTCTTTCTCTCTCCTTTTTTCTGCCTCTTTTTCTTATCCTCCCTCCCTCCTCTCCCCTTTCTTTTTCTCTTTCTCCTCTTTCCTTTTTTGTCTCTCTCTCTCTCTCTGTGTGTGTGTGTGTCTCTCTCTCCCTTCCTTCCTTCCTCCCCCTCCCTCCTCTCCCCTCTTTGTTTGTTTCTTTATGTGCCCCAATTGCTAATCTACATCAATTGGTAATTTATTCATAACTTGCTAATATCACTGCAGACTATTGGATAGTAAGGGGGAAAGTATAAAGCATATAAAGTAATTCATAGTATGGAAAATGTGGATAGAGGGAAGTTTTGATCCTTTTCCCAGAGAGAGTCGTCCATTGAACTTGAATACAAGTTGTCCTCAACTTACAACAGTTCACTTAATGACTAAAGTTACATCAGCACTGAAAAAAGTGACTTAGGTCTGTTCTTCACACTTACGATCATTGCAGCATCCCCATGGCCACATGATCAAAATTTGGATCTTTGGCAACTGCCTCATATTGATGATGGTTGCAGTGTCCTGGGGTCTCCTTTTGGAACCTTCTGCCAAGCAAAGACAGTAGGAAAGTCAGATTGACTTAACAACCAGGTTACTGATTTAACCGCAGTGATTCACTTAACTGTATGTAGCAAGAAAGGTTGTAAAATGGGGCAAAACTCAACAAATGTCTCACTTAGCAGTAGAAACTTTGGGCTCAATTATGGTCGTAGATTGAGGACTACCTGTATAGGGAGATTTCTTTACTTAATGGATATTTACATGGTAGAATTGAGTTTCAAATAACACTGATTTCGTTGTCGGGTGACATCTATGAAAAAAATTCAGGTGCTCAGGCATGCAAATGTGCTGCTCAAACACTATACTTTTCCGCTCACACTGAAAAAAAATTAGAGGGAACATTGGATGAGACTCCCTAAAACAATGCACAAACAGTTATTTTAAAAAAGGATTTGGAAAATGGAGCTCATTGACTTGTGAAAAGCTCCCTGAAATAATTATAATGATTGGAGAAAGCATGAAATGAAATATTTGTATATGGAATAGTTTATGCAAGGAGTTTGTTTTTTCTTTGAAAATATTTCCCCTCTCATCCAAGAAGCTTCTTCAGTTCTGACTGGATGGTGGGGAATGGAAGGATTTATATTCCTTGCAGACAGCTGATCATTTGCATCCTTTCAGATGGTCAATGAAGCACTTGGAGGGTTATCTGTGTCCTCAGATAAATGCCTGTGTGTTGAGCCCCAAACTGAAAGAGGTTAATATTTTGATTCCCTTTCTTACAAAGAAACAGTAAGTTGCATATTTTTGTTGTTGTGAAGTACTGATAAGTTGAAAGGCAATAGCAAATGTTTACAAAGAAATGAAAAAAAGAAACGAGAAAGGTCCCATGGAAGGAAAAAATTGTTTTGGGAGAGAAATGTATGGCAAAATGCAGTGATTTACTGAAAAGAAAGAGAGAGAGAAACAGAAAACTTTGTTAAAAGAATGCTGAGTAGGAAAAAAGTGGAGGGGAGGGAGATTTCTGTGTACTTTTAAAAACATTTCCCCCCTGCCTTCTCTTTTGCCGAGTGTTACTTTTCTTTCTCTTACTCAAGGACTTTTTGCCTTGGAAGAGTAAGAGAAACAGGTAGGGGGGTTTCTGTTTTTTACAGTTTTTCCTCCTTTTTACAGTTTTTCTGTTCCTTTTTAATCAGGTTTTTTTCCTGCTTAGTTTAAACATTGAGCTCTTGCATGAGAAAGGCGGGGTAAATGTGACATCTGATATAATGGTGGGTTTCCATTTTTTTTTTACTATCTGTTTGCTCGGGAACACACGCACATGCTACACTTCTGTGCATGCACGGAAGCATCCGGGCAGGTGGGCAGAGCCTCCCACCGCCACTACTACTGGGTTCACTTGATCCGGGCCAAACAGGGAACAACTCACTTCTGATCTGATACCTGCTTTAGCAGTTTTGATTTGCAGTTTTTGGTCTGCATGTAGGAAGCTATACAGATATTTTTTTTCTTTTCTGATCACTAGAATAAAAGTTAGGCAACCAATTGGGATGTCTATCTCCCAATGAGTGGAATTTGGTTCAAAAAGTTTAAGGAAAGTCAATTTTGCAACAAGGCAGTTGGAAGAAGTAGGCAAGTATTCTGTATTCAGCTCTGAAGAGCGGCTGAGGAGGTAATAGTGACATTGTATTACTAGAGAAAGGAAGTCTCAGTTCAGTAAGAAATAATGTTATTTGAAAACAGATGAGACATGACAGAAAAAAAACCTTGACATTCAAATATAATTTTGACTTTTATTTGGAAATCTTTGAAGTTTAAAATGTTTAATTAAACCTATATATCCATCAACCAAAAGAAATGACTGAAATATTTTGCTTAGATTTGCTTAAACATTTTAACCTACTTAATTAGAATTTGCTTCCATCTGAATGGAATGAATGAAATCTGTATTTGACCTAATTTTCAATTAAAAGTAGAGAATTGATACTGAAGTTTGATACATAACTTTAGCCTTTGAAATAGCCCAGTGGCTTCCTTGCATATCCATGTATATTTCAGGGCATTAACTCAGACTAAATGATTGTTAGTTTGTTTCTTTTTGAAGTTGCTCTTTTTATTTTCTCCTTTATGTCTTTATGTCTGTAGGCAGGACACATTGATTTTGAATATTTAGGAGTCAAGGTGCTCCATCCTGTGATAATTTAATTTTTCTTTTCTTTTCTTTTAGCCATACAAGTTGCAGCCCTTTCAGGAATTGTTACAGTGATGAGTTTTTGTATGTAGGGGTTTTATTATTATTATTTTGTGGATGTGAGGTATTCACATTAAAATATTTTATGATACAGTTCTTGAATTAGTTGCCTGAACTGATTCCTGTTGGTCTCAGGTTTTAATAAAGTTTTAACTTCTGGATCCATCAGCATAGCTATGATGTGCTTTTAACACAGAGTTATCGCTGTGATTTATTTTAAGAAGTTCATACTCACTGTAATCTGAATATATAAACCAAAATCTGCCTTCTGAAATTGATTCAATAAACAGTAATATGTCCTTGAAATTATAAAGGGATATTAATAAGGAATCGTGCAAGAACTCTATTAAGAGTTAATAGTCACATTTGATTCTATTGCACACAATATCTACTTGTACACATTCCTATCACTGGACATTGATCATAACAAAAAAATACACCGTGTCTGCTAAAACTATACAAAAAGGCCACTGGCTCTAGAAGAGTGAAAAACTGGTTTAGTGTTGAAGCTGGTTCAACACTGCTTTCTGTGCTCTAGATTATGAAAGAATGTCCTCAGCTAGATTTTTATCTTTTCCACAAAGGAGATTTTGAAACATAACATGCAGTAATCCATCAAAGATGTGCTAGCTCAAAAGGAAATCAAATAAATGAAACCCATTGAGCTTCATACTTTCCCCCCCAAGTGTATATTAGCTGCTGTAAAGCTGATAACTCACTAATCTAATGACAGTGCAAAAAGGGAAATTTAGTCTGTAATACAGGGAGGCATTTTGAACATGCTAAGAATAGTTTCTGAGTCAGTGATAAGTTTGCTACCAGCATATCTACTTTCTATTAAGTGGACACGGCTACGTCTCGGGGTTGTTGTTGTTTTTTAAATGAGACGGTATCCAGCCATCCAGTTTGTTTAATTGGAGATGAAAATGTTTCACATTATATAGTGCACATTTTCTCTCCAGTTTTCTCTTTATTTTTACTTAATTACTGATCCACACCAAATTGAAGATCATGTTCAGTATTCCTGTGTGGAATAGTTGTTTGCATTGATTTTTTTTCTTGCTAAATATTTGTCGAAAGCTGCACCTGCTGGATTGGACCAGACTGGGTCTATGTGAAAGCATAGACAAGATGTTCACCTACACCAGTTTTTAGGTGTAGCACCTGGCTTCATCATTCCAGACTGAACACTACAGATCCCTCTGATGCTGTTTCGACTGTTGAAGCTGTGACAGATGCCTTAGGTCTACAGCTGCTGTTTAATAGAACCAAATGCCTTGGCAGAAGTTTGCATTTCAGACTTTCTGTGTACTTTTTCTTTTCAGGACATTGTGTGTAATAGAGGACTTTCTCTCTGAACTGTGCTATTTGGAAGAGCCCATAAAGTGACACCTGAAACCACCTGTGGTCCTGTTATTGAATTTGCAACTGACATCATTGCTTTAGTAGAGACACTGTGATTTATCCTATTCATTTACTCTTTTTTTTGCAGACTTCAAACAAACAACATAGGAATTGTCACATGTTATATATTTGGACACAGAGTTTTTATTTCTTGGGGTTCTTTAATGGATTAACCATAAGGATTAACCCTATGCAAATATTTATATGTTACTACCCTAATTTTTGTTATGGTATTACAGTTTCTTACACCTATTTACAATCTAGATTTATACCGTAAGGGAAAATGCAAGTTATTCAAATACATGAATGGCAAAAATGCCTCTATTGAGTGAAAGTTTTGTATTTCACTCTCTGTAAAACTGAGACAGAACTCAGTTAGCTCTTATTTCTACATTAGTCCTTGAGAAGTTGTCTTAGAATGTTTAAACTTTCAATAACTATATGACAAATATAAAAACTACAATGCTGAAGGAATATACAGCACTCATGTAAATGTATAGCATTTGAGACCTTGAAAGTAGCAGTCTAAATAGTTTTATCATTGGCCAGGAATACCTTGGTCCTTGTACATGGTCCATCAAGATTATGAAAATCTTGACTGGACCTTCTTTTTTTACATCATGCTGATACACTTCATAGCATTTCAACAGTATGGCATCCCTCTCTTTGGAACACCTATATTTACTGATACTTTTACTACATTTTTAATGCATATACAGTGCTTAAGTGAAGAATTAAAAACAGTGAGGATTACGTTGTTAAAACAAGAGCTAGAAATTGGAAGTTTAGCAACTGCTGTGAGTGGGTTATGTGCAGAACAGATTGATTATACTTGCTGTATGTGGATACATAATACCAGTGAAGAAATACCTGATTATTCTATAATCAAAAACCATATTGAACAAATAAATAAACTACAGAAAAAGTCTAGGGCCATAGGGAAAGATGGCTGGAATAGTCAGTTTGGATTGTTGGAAGAAATGTCCTTCTGGGTTCAGCTCCAAGTGGGGAAAAAGACACTGGAGACATGGAGGCTGCTTGGAAATGGGACAGGACCACATGGCTTGAGTCCTGAACAGAAAAGGTGATCACATGCTTCAATGTTGGGTAAAGAAGAAAAAGAAAGCGTGATGCTGAAAGTTCCTGGCTTTATACTTTATTCAGCCCCACCTCTAAGAAATGTATTCTGATTGGTTGTCAGACTCCCATGGGGCCATGCAGGGGCAACTCTTTAGGTTGTGCCTTGAGTCAAGTTTGGTTGAACATTGCTTTTTCCAGGGTGCCCTGTGGTAAGATGTAGAATAGGCTGGCTCAGGAATTTTAATGGCCCATTAAGAAAGTGGGGGCTTATAAGAGTGAGTCTGTTTCCTGCCTAAAACATGTTTCTCCATTTCTGATCCAGGGAAATATAATATTCTGCCTTCTTAATATTTCCCAGGATATTTCATTTTTCTTGCAGAGGGGTGGGTGCTAACTTCCTACAGGACCAATAATGATGACCTATTGTAAAGAATGTATGGTTGCAGGGAAAATGAAAAATGAAAGTGACAAGGTTAGAATAATGCTGCAACAATTTGAGAAACATGAATGTAAAAATCAATAAAAAGTATCAAAAGAAAAAGGAGGAATTTGTGGGAAAGGAGAAAGGAGTTTATTGTTTCTACAGAAAAGAATACACTGTGAACTTATCTAATATTATATGTTGTTCATGTCTAAAGTTGCATGTAGGAACGAAGGGATGAGAGGCCCTTGTTAGATTCCACACTGGTTTTAGCTGGAATTTGCTGGCAACTAGCGACAAATCCTAGAAACTAATATTTCTAATTTTATTAGATATTTATGTCTAAATAAGGGGCAGGGAGAAATGTATTAATTTAAGGCACTTTGGATAGATTGTGACAGCCTGTGTACTCAGCCAATGAGGAAAAGGCGAGAGGCAAACTTGCCATGGTGATAGAGAATATAAAGTATATTAATGACTTAACATGTGTCCACAGACGTGCGTGTATGTGATATATCTTCTTTGCAAAGCAGTAAATAAAATTACCATTGTTTTTTAAAATAAGTTTTGGCTTGCAATCATTTCAAAACTAGACAACCAATCCCACAACCAAGCATGACAAATTATCCTTATATGTTGTCCAAATTTCTCATTTCAACCATTAAACTGTAGTACCTTTATACATTCCAGACATTTTTTTCTGGAATCATATGCCAATGGTATATCATTTTACAAAAATTCTATTTTAAGTTTTAAAATGTAAATTTCAATTCTTTTAACCATATATTCTCCCACTATCCCAATCAGTATATCCTGTTCAAAGTCCTTAGCTCATTTTACATATAGTCTTTCCCTGCCACAATGGAAGTTCCTATGGAAGGATCTTCTTTGATTACTTTGAGGCCCAGTAAACAAGCTTTAAGCATGGTTTAAAAACCCAATTGTATCTGTATTTTTAATGGTTTTAGTCCAATAGTTTCCACCTTGTGCTCCCTGAGGAAACTATAATTTACATATGTAGTGATTTAATATCAGCAATTACTTGTATATTGTACATATTATGTTCAAGGTTTTATTTTTATTGAAAATGTAAATGTAAACCAGAGGCTTTACAGGAGCCTGGGGAGGGCGAAAACAGCCTCATATAATGTATTTTACATCATAATTCTATTTTCAATTTCAGTTCTATTATTCTCTTCATATTTTTCATCTTAAACCTATTTTCTTCTTATTGCATAAACAATATCACTAATTGCCCCTTCAAAGTTATACCAAATTATCATTTCATGATTTCTCTTTTCATCTACTTTACCCTAATGAAACCATCTAATTATTATTTATTTTAGTTCCTTTTTCTTCTATTCTTATTCTTCAATTAAGCCCTCTTTTACTCTCTTCTTTTCTCTATCCTGGTCTGAGTGCTCCATCTAAATGTCTAGCTTATCCTTGTCATCTAAAGTTTCACTCACATTTTTTAACAATGTTAATTCAGTCCAGTCCGAATTGAGGATTTATTTTCTTCCACAGCCCTAAGCAGTCAAAACTAAATGCTGTTGTGAAAACAAACACTCCTTAAAAGTTCTCACCACTTCAATGTATCTTTCTCTGTAGCCAAGGTCAAATTCTCCAGCTGTACTTTCTCTTTCATCTGTCTCTAAGTATTGTAATGATCTCTTCTCACCAACAGATGGCCTCTCTCTGCGGTGCACTCCAATGATTGTCAATAACTGTCAAAAACCACTTTTATTTTAAAAAAGGAACTTTACCCCAGATTCTTTCTTTTTGTCAATTTTAGTATTTTCCAATCCAGATAAAATATAAATTGTCTGAGCTTAAATGTTTTAGCCTCCGCTTCATCTTTTTTCCTCCATAATATTTCCCAAAAGCCAAATAGCCGCTAATTCCACACTGGGATTCTTTTAAAGTCAAAATTTAAAAGTTCTTTTATCCATGAGTTAGCCAATCACTGGTTCCAATACTTTATTCCAACACCGCTCCAGCTCAAAAATCTTAGTCCAGTTGCTCCAACTTGAAAGCGGTCATTTGGGTATGGCCAACTCCCCTGCTGTCGATTTGAAGAGTTTTCCTCTGACCTACTGAGGAACTTGCTGGTTCTTCTTGGTCATCTGAGGTGCCTCTCCTTCTTCCCCATCCTTTCAAGATGGTCCCAGTCCGCAGGCAGCTGACAGCAGTTTGTCTGGTTGGATTTTGCAATGCCCCCTTGGAGCTCGGTAATTTCCAACTGGTCTCGCCGTGGTGCTTCCGGTTTCTCTCTATTTACAGCTTTATGAATATGAGTATAGGGAGTGCCCATCCTTACTCTTTTTCCTATCCAGTTCTGGGCTGAACTGCCTCTTTCCTTCCCTACTTTTCTGAAATGTGTTCCTTCCTTCCTGGGAAACTGCTGCTTCACTATAATTTATCATACCAGCTAACCCTTAATCGGCACCATCTCTCAAAAATAGGTAAATGGATGGCTGGTTTAAATGGCTTTCTCAGGCAGTAGCCAGAAAGCTTTTCTAAAGCAATGGAATGGTCAGTTGGAAAAAAGTTGGAAATTCCTGTTTTCATTCATTCTCCAAGTATTGTAGGTATTTTCAAGGAACTATTATGTCTAATGAATAATAACATGCCAATATTTTAAATCAATAAATACTATGCAATAAAGAGCAAGGGAAAATGCATTGTGCTAGCTAACATAAGAATATATCCTGCAACAGTGTGACCAATTCTTTATGATTATGAAAACTGACTTTCTAGAATTGAAGAATGTAACAAACTACAACTTTTTTATCATTGCAGTATGTTGCATCCTTAGTATCGAATTTCTGATTAATGATTTGAAATGAAGATGCTCACAGAAAATGTAAAGTAATGCCTATCTAGGAATTAAGAAAAAAATCAGATGACAGAAATAGATAACCCATTTGTTGACAGTGCTAACAACCAACTACCAAAGCTGGTTTTCACCAGTTTCAGTGAACCATCATAGAAATAGTACCATATTGATTGGCATTACAGTGAAAATATTCACTCAAAAAGAAACAAATTATTTTACTGAAGTCTCTAAAATCTAGTAGGAAACAGTACAGTGGAAATTGGCAAGTTCACCTAATAAGAATCCTTTTTTATTACATAGAGTTGAACCAAATTATGAATCAGATAATTATGCCTCCCACACCATGATGTGCCTATATATGATTGGGTGGGTACAGTGGCAGTAGTAAGCAAGCACAATGCGTAGAAAAATATAAATGTAAGAGGGAAGCAGGGAAGGCATCAGCAGAGGTGATAGACGCCAGATGCTGATATCACCTTTGCTGGTATTTGATTAAAGTCACAGCAGAAGAGAATATATGTATTCAGGTTTGAACTGTATAATGTATAAATGGATCTTTTGTGCCACTACTATGACTAAAAGACTAATACTATTGGAAACTAATGTAGCAATAGCACTTATCACTTCATAGTGATTTATAGCACTCTCTAAGTGGCTTACAGTGACAGCATAATGCCCCCAACAATCTGGGTTCTCATTTTACAACCACAGGAGGATGGAAAGTTAATTTTGAGCTAATCAGGATTGAACTCATGGCAGTGGGCAGTTAGCCTGCAATATACTACTGCACCACCACAGCTCAGTAGTAGTAGTAGTAGTATTGTATTGGAAAGATTGAAGATGTTTATTCAATGGATTGAAGACATTATTGCAGTTGCCCCTAATGGGTGGATTGCCTACAGCAGGAGTGACAAACTCAATTTTATTGAGGGCCACATCAGGATTGTGTCTTGTGTTTGACCTTGGAGGTCAGGCGAGCTTAGCGTGTTCAGCTCGATGTCACTTGTATTAGGAGCACCTTTGGTGGCCCAAGTCCTCTGCCAGCGAAAACAGGCTCCTGTGCTTCATTTCTGGCTGCAACAGCCTCATGCAACCATCTGCCAGCAGAAACTGAGCCCGGGAGGGCTACACGCAGCCCTCACAAGCTCCATTTTCAGCTGCAATGGCTTCCTGTAACTTGCTGCCAGCAAAAACATAAAGGCACCTTGGGCTGGTCCTTTGCTGTTTCCAGGGTGGCCCTGTGGGTCAGATCTAAGCACCCCGTGGGCCTGATTCGGTCCCCGGGCCTTGAGTTTGACACCACTGGCCTACAGAAATCAACTTTGTATAGGTAAACATAAAGAAATATTGGAATCAATTATACAGAATACAGTGTGTTAAAAAAAGATATATTGATGTATTAGAAATATATACACACTTAAATATTTGCATTACAAAAGTATATATAGAAACTACTTATTGTTATGACATATCTTTTTTTTCATTTTTGTATTTCATTTTAAAATTTTATAGATTCTTTTTCCCCTCTTCATAACTATTATCTTTATGTTTTGCTTTTTCCCTTTTTTGTTATTAATTAAAAAGTAATGGAAATTTTTTTTAAAATCCTAGAATTTGGCAGCAGTGAAATTTGATAGTCAGACAGGAACCATTCATCCCACCATTGTGTTTTGATAGATCCTTCCACATTATCATCTTTTTTTCAGAATATGTGTGTTACAATTAAAATAAGATGCATATTACCCCCTAGAAGTTTGGTTATGGCTTTCATTTTATTAGTCTGTTCAATACTCACTTTGCTTTAGCGCAACAGATAAAGGATTCACTTTTAAGTTCCTTCTCTGCTTTCCTAGTCAATTGTCTGAGGCTGAAATATTGCTGCTTCTTTTTGTGAGGCCTCTGGCTACAGGGAGCAGACAATTAAAAAAGAAAAATGATACAATATTCTCTCAAGCATATGTATACTACAATGTCAAATGAAAGTTATCAGAATGTTCATTGCTCAACTAAAAGTTAGATTCAAGGCTGAGATTTTATGAAAATGAAATATTAAAAAAAATTCTGGAAAATATAAGATTGTGTACTTATCACCAAATTCTTTCCCCAATCCCTGACTTTGGTTATAACAAATATCATGTGGAGTATAACAACTATTTATAACAACAACTCGTATAAAAACTATCATGTTTGGAAAAACAAAAGCTAAAATTCTTTCAAAATTTTATCAGCGCGTTTAAGAAGAAAAAAGATAGAAAGCTGGATGGTTCCATCTCTCCTGCTGAAGGGGCCAGCTCTGTTAAGCCTGCCATTCTATATCCATCTGATCTTTATAGGCTAATTATTTAAAAATTGTATCTCAAATTGCTTTTCATACTCATCTGCTCTTTTTCTTTCATACTTTTTTGATTGTAAGTCAGTAGCTTTTTTCTCCATATTATGAGGGAAAAATAACATGGGTTTTGTTATTTATTAACTAACATAGTTACTTTGTATTTTAATCTGATGTATATTCTTTCTTTTAAAGTGATGTTCAAGATAAAAAGCCCTAACTTTTTATCAGCACACATACAAGGTGTGTGTGTGTGTGTGTGTGTGTGTGTGTGAGAGAGAGAGAGAGAGAGAGAGAGAGAGAGAGAGACAGACAGACAGACAGACAGACAGACAGACAGACAGACAGACAGACTTTTGTGCCTGGCCAGGATTTATTTATTTATTTATTATTCACACTTATAGACCGCCCCCTCTCCCGGAGAGGACTCGGGGCGGTGTACAGTCACTAAAATACGTTGTAAAATATATACATAAACAATTAAATTAATACTGGTGAAGGAGGTTGTGAGACTGTAATAGAATAATAAATATAATACGTTAAAAGCCTATAAAACCCCAAACCCAATTAAAATAAATAAATCCCGGGAGGTAAAACTAAGAAAGTGCCAGGCCAGCTGATTGAAATAGGTGAGTCTTTAACTTTTGCCGGAAGGAACGGAGGTCGGTGGTAGTTCGGATGTCTGGGGGGAGGTCATTCCAGAGGGTTGGGCCCATCACAGAGAAGGATCTGCTCCTAGGTGTCGCCCGCTGGCATTGCCTAGCAGACGGCACCAGGAGGAGCCCCTCCCTGTGTGAGCGGATAGGTCGCAGGGACGTGTGTGGTAGGATGCGATCCTGCAGATAACTAGGTCCTCTGCCATGGAGCGCTTTAAAGATGGTGATCAATACCTTGAAACGCACCCGAAAGGCTACAGGTAGCCAGTGCAGCTCGCGCAGGAGAGGTGTTACGTGGGAGTAACGGGTACTTCCCATAATAACCCGCGCGGCTGCGTTCTGAACTAGCTGCAGTCTCCGGATGCGTCCCAAGGGAAGCCCCATGTAGAGGGCATTGCAGTAGTCCAGGCGAGACGTCACCAGCGCATGAGTGACCGTGCGCAGGGCACTCCGGTCCAGTAGGGGGCGCAATTGGCGCACCAGGCGAACCTGGTGGAATGCCCCCCTTGCCACGGCTGCCACATGGTCCTCCATTGACAGCCGGGCATCAAGGAGGACACCCAAATTGCGCGCCTGCTCCACAGGGGACAACTGTTCGCCCCCTATGGCCAGCGATGGAGTCAGCTGGCTGAACCGAGGTGCCGGCAACCACAGCCACTCGGTCTTGGAGGGGTTGAGTTTGAGTCTGTTGTCCCCCATCCAGACCCCGACGGCCTCCAAACACCGGGACATCACTTCGACAGCCTCGTTGGGGTGGTTTGGGGTTGAAATATACAGCTGAGTGTCATCAGCGTAGAGATGGTATTCAACCCCAAAACCACGGATGATCTCACCCAGCGGCTTCACATATGCGTTGAACAGGAGAGGCGAGAGGACCGACCCCTGTGGCACCCCACAAGTGAGTGGCCTCAGGGACGACCTCTGTCCCCCTGTCAACACACATTGCTTCCGGTCGGAGAGGTAGGAGCCGAACCACCGCAAAACGGTGCCTCCGACTCCCATCCCCTCCAACCGGCGCAATAGGATACCATGGTCGATGGTATCAAAAGCCGCCGAGAGGTCTAATAGGACCAGGATAGAGGAGCAACCCCTATCTCTGGCCCTCCAGAGATCATCGACCAACGCGACCAAGGCTGTCTCGGTGCTGTGCCCGGGTCGGAAGCCGGACTGGCGTGGGTCTAGATAATCGGATTCGTCTAGGTGTCGCGGAAGCTGCTGCGCCACCACATTCTCAACAACCTTCGCCACGAAGGGGAGGTTGGAGACTGGACGATAGTTAGCTAGCTCCATTGGGTCGAGCGAAGGCCTCTTGAGCAAGGGTCTCACCACCGCCTCTTTCAAGGCGGTTGGTAAGTATCCCTCACCCAGTGATGCGCTCACCAGGCCCAGGAGCCAGCCTCGTGTCACCTCCCAGGCTGCCAGTACCAGCCAGGAGGGGCACGGGTCCGTTAAACAAGTGGTGGGTCGCAGCCGTCCACGCAACCTGTCCAAATCCTCGGGGGCAACAGAGTCAAACTCCTCCCAGAGTGGTCTCTCAAGACTCGCTGTTGGCGGCTCGTCTGGTCCACTGATGGAGGTCCACCCGCTCCGGATCTGATCGATTTTGTCCTGAAGATATTCCCCAAACTCCTCTGCTCTACCTTGTAAGGGTGTCTCCCGCACCCTCTGCGATAGAAGGGAGCGAGTCACCCTAAACAGGGCGGCAGGGTGGTTATCCGCGGACGCAATAAGAGCAGCGCAATGTCTACGTTTGGCCGCTCTTATTGCCACAAGGTAAGTCCGCAAATAGGCTCTTACCTGTGTTCGGTCAGATTCGGAGCGTGAGGACCTCCACCTGCTCTCTAGATGTCTCCTGTGGCGCTTCATCACCCTAAGCTCCTCAGTAAACCAAGGAGCCCGGGTGGGTCGATGCCGCAGGAGAGGTCGCAAAGGTGCAACCCGGTCCAAGGCCCCAGTCGTCGCCCTATTCCAGGCAGACACTAGGTCCTCGGAGCGGGAGCAGGACAAGGCTACAGGAATTGGCCCAAGCTCCGTCTGGAATCTATCAGATTCCATCAGGTGCCTGGGGCGGTACCAGTTTATAGGGTCTGGTTCCGCCTCCTCGCGGTGGGGGATAGCGCCAGGGAAGTCCAGCCGGAGGGATGAGTGGTCTGACCATGACAGGGGCGTGATGACTAAATCCCCTATTCCCAGATCACTCGTCCACTGTTCAGATACAAAAATGAGGTCCAGTGTGTGGCCCCCTTCGTGAGTGGGGCCCTGCACTAATTGGGTCAGGTCCATGGCCGTCATGGAAGCCATGAACTCCCGGGCCGCCTCGGAAGCCGCTCCCATTGACGGTAAGTTGAAGTCCCCCATGACCAAGAGTCTGGGAGTCTCAACTGCCGTCGCAGAGATTAGCTCGAGGAGCTCGGGCAGGGCTGCTGATGCATAGCGAGGAGCCAAGTATACAATCAGCAAGCCCCACTGCCTCCCTGGGCCCCAGTTCACACCAAGGGACTCACACCCGGGTATCTGAGGGACAGTGAACTCCCTCGGCTCTAAACATTCCCGCATAACCACCGCCACCCCTCCACCCTTACCCAGGGCCCGAGGCTGATGGAATGCACGGAAACCCGGTGGGCACATTTCCACGAGGGGTAAACCACCCTCGTGGCCCAGCCAGGTCTCCGTTATCCCTGCAAGGTCTAGCTCCCCCTCTGAGATCAACTCATTAATGAGGGGGGCCTTGTTGGTGACAGACCTTGCGTTACAAAGCATCAGCCGCAGGCCCTGGCTCTGTATGACCTGTCCACCTAGACTGCAGGGGTTGGTACAAGCGACCGGGCGTAACCAGCAGCCACGGTCTACCAACCGACCTTGAGATCTTATCCTGTCCTCGCATCCCCTCCTCCCCGCGACCGTTGTAATAGGGCAACCCTCTGCTTTAGTGACCTTTATATCCCCCCCCTCCACCGCATCCCCGTCCTTCCTAGACTCACCTGTCTGCCTGGCTCTGGCCCTCCTCCCGGTCTGATTAGCCTTCCCCCCCGCCCTGGGACCCCCTAAAAAAGATAAAAAACATTTTATTAAAAATCCCCTTAGCTTCCGGTTCCTGCACCTCTCGGGGTCCACGAACCCGTCATCAAGGCGGGCCCTTGAAAGAGCCAAGGGCCATGCCTGTGAGAGAGGGGCCTCCCGCAGGCGGAGCAGGTCTGACCTCGAATAAATTGTTACAAACCCAGTGGGGTAAGGATGAAAGGTGAGAACTTCAATCTTTTATTTTGTGTGAGAAGACTTAACGATTTATGTTGATAGTTGATCTATAGAAAACGTATAGAAAGTTATGTATTCCTCTAAGTTCCTAAAATTTGGAGAAGGGGGGGGGGAACTTTTTTTAATATTACCACTCTCCTGGAAGAAATGCATTCATAGATCACTTCCGGCTTCTGAAGGCGACGGACGTTGGTCCGCTGTTCGCTTCTCCGGTGGGCTCCTCTTAGGAGCACAGGCGGTCTTGGAGGGACCACCTGCTGTAGGTCGGCTTGCTGGAACCCCCCGGATAGGCAGCAGCCATGGGGGGGTTTCCAGTTTTGCCTCAGGAGCCGGGGAGTGTAGGGGGTGCATCGCAGCACCTTCGCTGAATGGATTCCGGAAGAAAATTACTAATTACATGCAGCGGCTGAAGTGCTGGAGGTGAGAAGTTCGCTCCAATCTCCTTAATCGCTTTTAATTGGTGAGCAGCAACTTTTTGTAAGTTGTGGATTCAATCTGTTTGAAGTTGGAAGATTGGAGGGGGGTTTCTTTCTTTTCCTACTCCTCTCAGGCAAAGCGGCATTTGGACTAACTCTCAATCTCGGAATGGAGAGAGAGAGCAAAAAGTTGCATTAGTCACTTGAACTAACTATGTGAAAAGATTTATATCACAATTGCAAGAGGTGATTACTGAGTTGTTTTGAAAACTTTATGGAAATTTTTGATGTTCTGCTCCTGGTTCCCTGTGAAAGGGGGAGCTAAGATGGCCTGCTTCCGTCTTCTTCTTCACGCTTATAAATGAAGTCTGCCTTTTGAAACTACCTTTGAAGAAAGTCTAGCTTTATATTACCCCTCCTGAAGGACTCCTGGAGCTTCTCCTGTTATGTGGCCTTTCTGGATTTGGATTATTTGATTTTTTTTTTCTTGTGTGGCTTCTTGGCTTGGAACTGTGACTGAGGATTAACTTTCACTTTTGGATTTGCCTGTCTTCTCGTACTCGCTCGGCTGCGCGCTTCACAGACGCCATTTCTTTTGCAAAAGATTTATACTCATCTCTGAACTCAGACCATGGGGCCCAGAAAACCATCTTCAGGCAAAGCAGCCTCGGCACCTATTTCTTCTACATCCAGCCCAACGCCTCAACAGACAAAAATTCCATCATTTTCACAACAAGAAGGGACTGGAGAGAGTTCAAAAGATTTATCTGTTACTCAGATGTTCCAGGCTCTTATGCAGGGACAAAATGAGTTGAAAAAGGAGGTGGCAGATTTTAGAGAAGAGCTCAAAAGTGTACAGCAAAAAAATAACAGAAAATAAACAGAATTGGTGTGCTGGAGGAGGGTATGGTCGGGCTGGGGGAGGAGGTTAAGGCAGGCCAGAAGGGGGATATAGAATTGGAAAATTTTATGGCAAAGATTGAAAGAATGTCCTTCTTTCTCAGATTCCAGAACCTACCAGAGACAGAAGATGAAGATCTTAAGGATATCATGAGTACAATTTTAGCAGAATATATTAAAAGAGATAAAGAACATTTGTAGTGGGATATGGATCTGGTTTACAGTATTAATTCAGCATATGTCAGAACACATAATATTCCAAGGGAAGTACATGTTACATTTCTTAGGAAGATCACGAGGGATGAGATTCTAGGGGCTCAAAGGGGGGGGAACCACTAAAATATAAAGATAAAGAAATTGCCATTCTTAAGCAAATGCCGAAAAGAATAAGAGATAAGAGGAGGAAGTATTCCTCCTTATCAAAGAAATTATATAATAAAGGAATTTGGTTTAGATGGTAATTACCAGAAGGAATGTTGATCTTCTGGGAGGGAAACAGAATTAGAATTAACACAGTTGTGGAGGCAAAGGCCTTCATTAAAAAACATAGTGCCCTCCTAGAGGACGAAAATATAAGAAGTAGTGAAAAAGGCAACAATACACAAGACGTGAAGGAGGGAGGGGCTGCAGCTCTGCCTGGGGACAGGGGGAAGGGAACAATATTGGAAAGACTCAGGTCACAAAAATAAATATATCTGGAATATCATTGTAATTGTTGATATATTAGAAAGTGGCAAAAGAGATGATTGAACACATGGTTGATACAATGTATAATAAGATGCGGTTTCTGCTTATCTTTTATCTATTGTTTTTTCCTTTCTGTAAAAGTTGTGAGAATTGGAGGGATTTCTACCTCTAGCACGATGGAGTTGCCAAAATTTTTTTGTAAATCCACTTACACTTTTCCCATAAATTTTAAAAATCAATAAAATTCTTGAAAAAAAGAAAAGAAATGCATTCACTGTCCTCAACCTTTTCTAACCGAAATGTGTGAGACAAAAAGTGAGGAATGAAAGTGTGTGTAACAAATCTATTAGTGCAAAATTTTGTTTTGAAAATTTTCTGTCTTTAATTGTTTTTTTCATTTTTTATTTTTGCTAACTGACTGGTTCCATGGTATTTGAGATCTTTTCTGAAGGAATTATTTTCTATTCTTCCTTTCTTAAATTAAGAAGCATCTGCATTATATTTGTGGGTGATGGCTTTAGAGATTTTCTTTCCTACACCTTGGTAATGTCTGAATGTGATTTCTTTCTTTCTTGGTAAAGTCTGAGTGTGATTCCTTTCTTTTGTCTACGACCCAAGGGAGGTAGTTCATATTAACTGCTGCATAGCATGTTCAAGGTAATGCAAATCTCATACTGTCTTTGAAACTGTATCAGAGTAGGAAAGGGAGGGGTGTTATTCTGTTACTTTTACCCATTTTTTCCTGCTTACCACTTCTGCCTGACAAGGGAGGGGCACAGTGGCATCCTATCTGTTCTTTCCTTCACCCCCCCCCCCTTCCAAAGTACTAAAGACAGAACAATGGGCAATGGCTGGAAATTAATAAGGGGGAGAACAAATCTAGAACTAATGAAGATTTCCTGATTGTGAGACTAATTAATCTAATTAGATTACTAATTAATGGGATGATTGTGTGCAGAAACTGTGGGTTCTTCATTACTGGAGGTTTTTAAGAGGAAATTAAACAACAATTTTTCAGAAGGGGATTGGACCAAAAGACCTTTAAGGTTTCATCCAACTATGGTATTCTGTTTTTGGTGTGTGTGTGTGTAAAATTTCAGTGATTTTCCTTTACATTTTAGTTTGGATTTATCCTAAACAATGCATTGGAGGGCATTCTTGTCAAAGGAATAATCCTATGAAATTTTATTTACAGGATGTGTTTTTGGAACTTCTTGCTACTGCAAAGAGATGATTAATTGCTGTATACACTGTGGGCTCAATTTGTTTTTCTTTTCCTTGGAGTCAAGGAGGGTGAGGGTAATCTTTATAGAGAATCAATTTGGTCTCATATTTACGGTTATAGACTACAAAGCTGGAGAACTGTGAATTCAAATCCTGCTTTGGCCATGAGAGCGATTATAGGTGATTGGGGTTAGATTCCCCCCCCCCAGCTCTAGGAGAGATGAGTGGGAAACCATGACTGTATCTGTTGCCATAGAAAAACTATTGACCCCACCTAGACAGTAGTTTGCAGTATGCTTTTCCTAGTAGAGGTTACAACAGAAGAGAAGTCTCAAATTTAATTTTTCAGGATAATGTTATGGAAGAAATCTTCCAGATTTCTGCTTTGAAGGCTGTTCTAGTCCCCTAAAAACAAAAGTTTTGTATAGGGAAAGGGGGAGGCAATCCTTTGTCTTCCTAGGTATCCTCTTGTTTTCTTGCTATGCTGCTCTCTGTAGGAAGTTAGCACCCATCTCTCTCCTAGAAAATGAAATATCCTAGGAAATATTTAAAAGGCAGAATATTATATTTCCATGGATGTGAAAAGGGAAAAACATGTTTTTAAAGACAAAGTAGCTCCTTGCAGCTCCCCCCCTTTTGTCAATGAGCCATTGGGGCCTGGGTCAGTCTATTCTACATAACAAATGTAGGATTAACCTTCTACCCATGTCACCACATGACACCTGGGAAGAAGCAATGCTCAACCAAACTTGGACTCAAAACACAGCCTACAGATTTGCCCCTGCATGACCACATGGGAGTCTGACAACCAATCAGAATACAAGCCCTGTTTGTTTGTCTCTTCCTCTCTGTTTTCTCTGTAACCACATGGTATGTTTGTTAAGATCTGTGCCTTTCCAAAATTTAACTGAGATTTGTGCTGGGAATGACTAGGGTGTGTAAACCTGAGAGTTCTGTTCCCCCCCCTTCTTATTTTCTCCTTGTCCTTGTTTATATGTCTGTATAAGTCTTTGTACGCCCTTGAGGTAATTGTAACTGTAAAATGTCTCCAATCCAAAAAAAGACAAGAATTTTAAATTGTTCAAAGAAAGAAAAGAAAGAAAAGAGTCAACTGGCAGAAACTGCCTTTGCTTCATTTTATTGGGACTACAAAGCTGAGTGAAGAAGAGGAAAGGAAGGAAAAAAGGGTCCTTTGCCCTGTGTTTGTTTGGCCAACAAAAACAGAGTAAAGAGAAGTATTCTTTTTTCCTTCCCTCTCTATACCTTAAAGTACCAACCCAAGTTTAAGAGAGAATGTTTTAAGTTCATTTACAGAAAAAAATTCAGTCTTGCACTTACTGTATGTGTTCAAATGATTTCATCTGTTCATCTCTTTCCTGAAGCATGTGAATCCAGCTCCATTTTCTCATCTGTGATATCCCCATTATGTTACCAATTTATTTGTTTAGCAACTGCAATACTGATATGTTTTTTTCAAACTCTGCCTGCAAGCTATCCTGCCCCCACTCCCCCCTTACTTCAAATCCTCCAACAATGCCTTTTCTGTGGAGGAGGGGACCCTGTTTACATGCCTTTCAGGCCTGTACAGATGAGCAATGGGTCCAGATGTCTCTCGAGGAGACTTCCATCTATTTGTGCCAGGAATTGGGTTTGAATCCAGTCCTCCACTAAAAGTCATCACAGCAACCAGAGTGGAGCAGACCTTTCCAAGCATGACTGACTACCCTTACCACCAAGCCAAGCCTAATGCCATCCAGCAGACATGAAAGAAAGGACCATGAAATGGACAAGTAAAGACTAAAAAACTTTTTTCAATCCCCAGAAGACAGCTGTAAAGACTATGGGGGAGGGTGGAAATTGATTATAAGGTTTTCTTTCTTGTCTCATTTATATTGTAATCAGTTTAATGTACTCATGTATGAATTGTATTTGGGAGTGGTTCTGAACACCTTAGATTTCTGTCTGGTGGGAGGGAAATTTGTCCAAAATGTCAGTATTTTTTGTATTGTAGAAGCAGCTACACATACAGAGAGGGAGGGAGAGGGGGAAAGGGAGGGAGGGAGGGAGGGAGAAAGAGAGAGAGCCCATTCAGAATCAAATTGAATTTTATTCCCTTTACTTACCTCCACACAAAACTTCTCCTACGTTAATATTTGCATTGTGGCACTAAAACCAAACAGTCATATCTCCCTGCTAATTCTATGGGGGAGGGGCATCACCCTCAGGCAATTCCCTCACTTGAAGAGCTAGCAGAAAAGATCTCCAAAATCCAAGACTCACAAATGCTGCCCAGTTGCCCTGTAAAGCAGGATATGTTGCACTGGTGGTCTCATGAGTAGGAGTCCCAGAGCTCATACTAAATAGCCTGGATTGCACACTGCTAACCTCAATTTGGCCTCACAAAATAAGAGCTAAGGTAGGTTCAAGAAACAACCCTTGAAATGGGCAGCCTGTAACTTAAAGGAAAACCATGGCTGTGAAGAGTTTTGAGACTTCTGCTTGCTTGTAACCTGTCTGGAAGCTCACTGAAAGTGATATCTAATATCTAAAATTAATTGGCATAGAAAATTGGATACTGTAAATTTCTTTCCAGAACTTTTGTCCTGGCTGCTAGACTTTCTTGGCTGAAAGCTCTTCTTTTGCATCAGAAAAAAAAATTAAAGCACCCATCAAGTCTTCCTGATCTGATCAATTTTTAATCTTTTCCAAGAACATGTGTGTTTCACATACATGTTTTTTTAAAAAAACATATTTTTCTTCTTCACCCAATATATTGAAGCATGTGATCCCCTTTTTCTGTTCAATAACTCAAGCCATGTGATCCTGTCCACCAATAAACCATCTTTCCAAGCGGCTTCCATGTTTCCAGTGTCTTTTCCCCCACTTGGAACTGAACCCAGAAGGACATTTCTTCTAACACCTCAAGAGTGATTTGTATATCACCTGCCTGAGACAACAGGCATTTCAGACATGGCTCACTTCGGGTCAGTGAAGCCTGTGTGTTTTATCTGCTAAAATCCTGAAATGTGTCAAGTTTCTTGAGTTACATTTCCCCCCTTAACATGGCATCTAATCAGGGTGAAAGGGATGTGTTTGTGTGGAGACCGTTTTGGTAAAAAAGTCCTAGCCATAGCAATTAAGGACGGGATACATTGAATAAAACAACAAGAACAAATTAGTACCACAATTATTGCTAAAATAATGGATAATGCCTTTTTCAACCATCCCCAATCGGGGAGCCATGACCACATTGCATGCCATATCTCCCTAATACTTAGATGTTCAGGATATAGATGCAAGGGATTTTCAGAAATCAGTCCGTGCATTTTTTCAATTGTAGCGGTTATGTTTGGTTGGTAACCACTCACGTAAGTGCAGCATGTGGGTCCAACTATCACACAAACTCCACCTTTTGAGGCCAGCACAATATCCAATGCATATCTGGTTTGTAATGCAAATGTTCTTAGTTCTCCAACTTCCTTGTTGAGCAAAGTGAGGGCTTTAGTTGTTTCGTTAAACATGGCAACAGTCCAATTATTCAATTGTCCAAGATCGTATGCATTCCATCCTGCTCCAATCCATGGAACCACAGCACGAAGTGCTATCATATACCAAGGCATATCATACTTAAGACTTCCACTCCTTTTTATTTTATGCTGTGCAGAATGATTATCCATCAATCCTATTCTATCTGTGGGTAAACTATTTAATACATATACAGCAGGAATCACAAAACCCATAGTACAAAGTCCTTTCCAATCCCTGGGTATTTGTCGATAAGCTTTATTTCCACATAATAGCCAAAGATTTGCAGGTATATTAGCTGAGGCATCCTTGGAAAAATTAGCTATGATAATGAGTTGTTCCAGGGTAGCACATGCCCAATAGTCTGCCATAGTGATGTGTTCATTACCTTTGTAGGTTGTGGAGCCTCCTGATGTTGTTGCTCTTAACGTGGATAGTATGTCATCACATTGTTTTGAGGAGATCCACTCATGGGTTCTATTACATGATGGCCAATGTCCTAAGTCAACAGCATTGTCACTGAGGCCAGAGGAATGAAAACAAATGGCTGCGGTGTCTCTAAACGTGACCTGAACTGCTGGAACAAGGGCTGATGTTTTTATGTTGATTTTTGTGGGTTCCCAGTGCTCCCACCCTGATATGTTAAGGGGTACAGCGTGTAAAATCAACCCTTCCCTGGAATCCCCCGGCATGTGCATGCAAAGCCAGCAGTCAGAAAGGTTGACCAATGATGAGACCTTGGCTATGTTCTGTACAAAGTTGTTATGTTGCCACATATTATCAGTCAGTCTGTCCATTTGGCTTACTTTCAGTCCTTGAGTTGTGATCAGAGGGCAGCATGCAAGGGCGAACGCAGCAGCCAGGGACCCAAATAGTTTCGCCATTGTTGTTAATCGCAGCATATCCTCTTCCCCAGGTGATAAGATCGGCAGGACCTTTCCAGGCTGGATCCAGGGGCTGTCGAAAGAAAACTTGAGGTTTTTTAGTGGATGCGGGTGGAGAGGCATCAAAATGTCTATTGGCAGCCGAGGTTGGTGGGGTGCCAGTAAGATTTAAAAAGTTCAAGGCATATAAACAAAGATTTAATCTATCTTACACCTCTGGGAGACCAGGGGTGACTTTCCCCTGTTTCTGATTATATTATCTAATGAGTTTTTCAATGTTTGATTGGCACGTTCTATTATGGCTTGTCCCTGTGAATTATAAGGGACGCCAAATTTATGAACAATAGACCATCTTTTACAAAATTCTGCAAAAGCAGAAGATGTGTATGCAGGCCCATTGTCTGTTTTGAGTTCGTTTGGGCGTCCCAACGTTGGAAAAGTCCGAATGCAATGATTAATAACATGTTTAGTCGACTCACCCCTTTGAGGGGTAGCCATTATAAAATTTGAATAAGTATCAATGGAAACGTGCAAATATTTCCAAGGGGCAAAGGGACGATACTGGGTAACATCCATTTGCCATATTTGGCAACTTCCCGTACCTCTGGGGTTGACCCTCATAGGCAGGGAGTGGCCTTGCCTATTACAAGTAGGACATTGTTATACGATTGCTGTGGCCTCCTCTGAGGAGAGGCTAAATTGTTTCATAAGTGCCTTTTGATTTTGATGAAAATAAGAATGACTATCCCATGGGGATAGAGCATCAGCAGTAAAAACTTGTGTCTGCGGAGCAGAAGCTGCAGCATCAGCCTGATTATTGCCTTCCTGCAAAGGGCCAGGAAAGGGCTGATGACTTCTTATGTGTGTGATGAAATATGGGTGTTTCCTGTCTTGAATCATTTTCTGTAATGTAATAAACAAAGACATTAAATCTGGATCCAAAGAGGGGGACAGGTAAGCAAAAATAGTGTTTACTATCTGAGTGACATACAAACTGTCCAAAATTAAATTCATAGGCATTTCGTTGAATTGTTGAAAAGCCATAATGGCAGCGGCCAACTTGGCTCGCTGAGCTGATGTTTGAAGGGGGGTGATTTTTGTGCACCATTTGTTTTTTTCATACCAGGCACACGCTCCATATTTTTACTGCCATCTGCAAACACAGTCACGGCATTCAGAATGGGATGGTGTTGTTGCTGCTCATCCCACTGAATTGGGACCTGCCGCAGCAGCTGAAAGTGAGGGTCTGCAGGTGGGTGGCAGGAGATTACTCCAGGCCATGTTGTAAAAGCAATTTGTAATTGTTCTGAATTTACATACATTGTTTCCCATGTAGTAAGAGCACAAGGCGTATAAATGATGGACGGTCCTACATCTGCTATGGCTTTACAGCGAAGCCGTCCTTTATTAATCAAATTGGCCAATTGGGTTGGTTTAGGGTTTATGGTATTGCGAGGTGTGTGTGGCAAATGAAGCCATTCCAAGACCAATGTTCCCTCTAATTTTTTTTCAGTGTGGGCGGAAAAGTATAGTGTTTGAGCGGCACATTTTCATGCCTGAGCACCTGAATTTTTTTCACAGATGTCACCCAAGACAACAACAAAATCAGTGTTATTTGAAACGCAAAATATATTTATTCAAGGTACCCCCTTAATTAAAGGTGTTATATAGCACTATTATTAAATATTAAATATTAATATTAAAATGCTTGTATATGGTAATGTACACTCTTATTCACTGAAAGTCTGTCTCATCTTACAGTTTCTCACGTCTGTCTTTCTTTAACAACCATTCCGAGTACACTTTGTCAAGATCAATCTGTGCTGCTGAAGTCTGGTAAGATCGGATTCGCATCAGCATATCCAAGTGCTCAGTTTGCAGCCGATTGCGAGCTTTGGTCTTGATGGCATTCATCAGGCTGAAACCTCGCTCACAATCAGCGCTTGATGCTTGGAATGTTGCGCAGATGTCCAGCAGACGTGACAGCAATCCAAACTGTTGCTCTCTTAGTACAAACTGAACTACATCATCAAATGAGTGCATTAATCCAGACTTGAATTTCTCCGACACCAGAAATCTGAAGTCACGATATTGTGACTGTACAGCTGATGTGATGCTGACTTCATCCAAATCCTCAAAGAAATGCTGGTATTTTCCAACCAGAGTTGCAATCTCAGTTTCCCCCAAATTAAAAGAATTCACATTTGACAGCGCAGCAGTTTCAAATATATTCCAATCTGTCAGCTCGTTGTCTGGAAAACGACTGTCAAGATGCAAGCACACACGTTCAATGAATCTGAGTATAGGAGCCGTGTCAATGTCTGGGTTGCTCTGCATATATTCGCGAGCTTCGTCATTCCAGTAAACCGTTTCACCTAAATACTGCAGGCGAAGCTTGGTTATTCTGGCCTTCACAAACTGAACGGCTTCGATTGGTGTCAGGTTGTTTCTTTGCAACAGCTTGTTCAACTCGGCTAATTCGCGAACAACGTCGTCAAACACGATCAATGCAGCGCGAATCTGTGGATCCGTCAACTTTCTGTAACAATATTTACAGACTGGGTCACTGTGTGTTTCTGCTTGCTCTTTACAGTACTCAACCAAAACTGTAATGTTTCTCATCAATGCTCGCAATGTAAAATGTCTGGAAAGCCATCGTACTTCATTCAATGGTCTGAAAGCTACCGATTCACACTCAAGAACTTCTGCTAGTAATGCAAATGCTGTTTTCTTCACAGAAGAGCGGCAGAACAGAGTGTAGACAGTTCGTAGTAAAGTCTCGATGTCCTTCATCAGTGAAACGTGCTTACACGCATCATCAATCCCTAGGTCTTCTCGATGTGCCACACAGTGCTGTTCAAGCAAATGGGATACATCTCGACGAAGCTGAGCAGCCACACCGTTATTCTTACCCAGCATCACAGACGCACCATCTGACGTAAACATGACCATCTTTTGAATGTTGATGTTGTTTGTAACATAGAACTCTTTTATGGCTGCTGTGATTGCTGTGCTGTCGCACGTTGACAACTGTAAAATTCCTGCAAACACGGTCTTATAAATTGCGGCATTAGACGGGCGGAATTTCGCATACAAAATCAACATTTTGGTGACTGATACATCGGTGCTTTCATCAGCAATAAGAGTATGAAAACTGGCATTACATAGATCATGCATGACTTCTTTCTGAACAACTGCATTGATGCACTCCACAAACTCAAAGCCATAATTCTTGCTGCGCCAGCTCTCCGGAATGGACACATACTTGCCTATGTGGTCATGTATGGCTGTGACTGATAATATTGACACATTCATGTTTATGGCCAGCAACACGTTATCGATCAAAACTTTGATTTCATTGGCACTGGCATTTCTGCGCAGTGAAACTTCTTTTCTGTTTGCTTTCTCTTCTGCACTTTCAGTCAGTAGCCTCGGCAGCCCTCCAGATTTCTGGCATCGTAGCTTAATGACTGAATCCAGGTGACTCTTTTGATTAATATGACGTTTCAAATAATCAATTTTCCAATCATTCCACCGTTTGCCAGTGGTGAATGCGCCGCCTGTACAAGCTTCTTGGCATACCTGGCAAACAATGTCGTCACTATTTTCACGATACATGAAGATGTCACCCAGTTTTGTTAATTGTTTTTTAGAGGAGGTTGGCAGTTCAGTCTCTACTAACTCTCCCAACCATTCTTGTTTAAATTTCAAGCTGCATTTTTTCTTTGCAACGAAGTTTACTCCAGCTTTCCGTTTCGACATCCACACTGACTGATGTACCTATAGGGTTATTACAATTATCTTTTCAAATTCATTTTGGATTAAATAAAAAACAGCTTTGAAATGAATATATAAATTGCACTTAATACCAGTAATATTAAAATAGTAAATGTTTGGTATATTTCATTTTAATGAATTTCACTTGATATACTTCATTTTAATGAGTTCACATTCAATTGCAAAAGTTGTCTATACACTGTATGCTTCTGTGAATGTATTATATGCAATTTGCTATTTTAAATGAGTAAAATTATTAAAATCCCCATTCATAAAGTCTCATTCACATCTAAGAGTTTTCTTCCATCATTAATTTGTAAACTCAAGGGTTTATTGCCTGCATGTTCAACAATGCTTGCTGATTGTTTAAAAATTTGTGGGAATTTGTTCCTCTCTATACAGGTGGTTTCAGTAACCTACTACTACTGCAAAACTAATGGCGATACATTAAATTTTATTATTTTTAATATGAAAAAATAATTTGACTCATAAAATCTTATTGTTTTTCATGATTGCTCACACAGAAGTTGCTTGCTACTGGAAAAAGTAATGAATAGCTAAACAGAATAGGAAATTGCATTATCCAAAACTCTAAAAAAATGAAGTGAAAAATATTTTAACCACACTTTTTTCAAATCTTACTCCTCCTACAACCCAGTGAACTGTGTGGATGACTTTAAAGTACTTATATTGTAGTTAAGATTTTAATTCTAAAAAATTTCTAAACTCCATACTACTTGCAAATTAAATAGATTGTTAAAATGGCTCTACCATAACAAATAAGAGGAAAAAAAACACCTTCCTTTTGTTTATAAAGTAGTGATTTTAATTTGCTCCAAATGATTTAACATTACAACGTGGGTGGGACTGGAATTTTTATTAGTCAGAAATGTGGTCACAAAGCATGTCATGTCATGTGACCGGGCTCTCCAGGGATCTGCAAAATTGGCTCTTAAGACTGGTGGACTTCAACTCCCAGAATTCTGAGAGTGATTGATGCCCTTGGTGGACTTCAATTCTCAGAATTCTGGGAGTTGAAGTCCACCAGTCTTAAGAGCCATTTTTTGCAGATCCCTGGGCAAAATTGGCTCTTAAGACTGGTGGACTTCAACTCCCAGAATTCTGAGAATTGAACTCCACCAGTCTTAAAACAGCCAACTTTGCAGACGCTGGGTGGGCCTGGCTCCACCAATGGGGGAGCTTCTCCCCCCCTGCAAAAATCTTATCAGGGAGCCGACGGGCACGGGCAGTATCAAATTAGCTGATCACACGGCATGCACGGAAAGCGAGGTTTGACCGGGTGGGGCAGTGAAACTCCAGGGCTAATTCCCCATGAGAACTGTTGCCTCTGAAGCGATATTTTGCTCCCATGCAATATTTTGAAACTTTAAGCGCCCCTTTCCCTTTTTTCTTTTCAACCCACAATGATTAGGGAGGATCCTGAAGTCAAGCGGGGCTGAGAAGCGAGGCGGCAGAAAAAGAAACGGAGTCTCGCTTCTCAGCCCCGCCCGACTTCAGGATCCTCCCTAATCATTGTGGGTCGAAAAGAAAAAAGGGAAAGGGGCGCTTGTTTTGAAGTGCCCCCCTTTCCCTTTTTTATTTTTGACCTACACTGATTAAGGAGAATCCTGAAGTCACACAAGTTAGTCAGGCTCAGGCGACAATGAACTGCGTTTAGCTGGAGCTGGCTGGAGACCGCGTGTGCGTGTCCACACCAAATACGCAACGCTGGCGCTGCGCGGCAGTTAGAAATTAGTGCGCGGTGTACTCTAGGCACGTGCGCGGCCGCGCAGGCGCGCACCTTAGAGGGAACGGTGTCCAAGACATGTACTGCTTTGTCACAATGTTGTATAATGGCAGCTGTGGGTATTGAAGGAGTGTTTAAAAGGATCAATGCAAGTGGTTTATTAATAACACATCAATCGACCCACTGTGTGTGAATGGCTAACTCAATTTTTTGAATGGCTTCTAATTGTGGTGGTGTCAATTTTATTTTATCTGCGGGAGTTTTCCCTTGTGAAAGAGCTGAAAACAATGGTGTCAATTGAGCTGTTGTTATTCCAAAATATGGTCAAGTCCAATTAATCGCACCCAAATATTACTGTAATTGTACCAAAGTAATTTCAAGAGGCAATTTAATTTTTGGAAAAATAGACGCAGCATATGATGCCAACATTTTATGACCCAAATAAACAAATGGCTCACTAGTTTGAATTTTTTCTGGCGCTACATGCAATCCTCCCTTCTGCAATATCGCAATAAGGGCAGGCAATGTAGCAGCCACAACACCTTTTGGTCCTGGGGCACTAATCAAAATATCATCCATATAATGAAAAACCAAAAAATGAGGATATTTTTGCCTAAATGGTTCCAATATTACATTGACACAGTATTGACACATGGTTGGACTATTTAACATTCCCTGTGGCAACACGTGCCATTGATACCACTGCATGGGCCTTTGATTATTTAATTCCGGTACTGAAAATGCAAACAAAGGCATATCCTTGGGATGTAATGGAATAAAAAAAAACAATCCTTTATGTCTATTATAATTAAATCATAATTTTTAGGAATCAAATTGGGGTTTGGAAGACCACATTGGAGCGGTCCCATTGGTTGCAAAATAGAATTTATTGCTCGTAAATCATGCAAAAATCTCCAATTACCACTTTTCTTTTTGATTACAAACACTGGGGTATTATATGGACTCAACGTTGGCTCAATATGTTTTAATTCCAATTGTTTTTCAACCAAAGAGTGTAAAATAAGTAATTTTTCCTGAGTTAATGGCCATTGATCGACCCAAACCGGAATATCAGTTTTCAAAGAAAGACGGATAGGAATAGAAAGAGACATTACTCAAGGCTTAATTTGGCTTTAAATTGTAGCATCAAATCACGACCCCACAAATTCAAATGAAGAGGGAGCACGACTGGTTTTATATAGGCTACTGTACTAGTATCTTTTGATCGAGCTGGCAGCCACTCCTTACTAGATTGAGCTGGTTGACTCCCTCCGACCCCACGGATCGATGAGGCTTGCTCAAGGGGCCAGTCCTTCGGCCATTCGGCAGTTCGGATTACCGAAACGTCAGCCCTGGTATCTAAAAGACCGGAGAAAATACAGCCTCTTATTTCAAACTCCATAATTGGTTGCATGTCTTGCATTAATTTAGTAACAGCCGACACCTCATTCTGGGGTCGTTCTGGTGGCAAAACAATTACTTTAGCTATAAGTTCCCCTATCTGAATTAAAAATGGGCAATTTGGCACAAAAGTAATTTTAATTGAATCTGCACTTGAGCATGTCAAAAGTTCCAGAGAAAAAGTAGCTCCTCTAACCATAAATGACTCATGCAGCAAAAGAAGCAATAAAGCAGGAAAAGGGAGGGGTTCTGACAGTGAGGCAGAGATAAGGTAAGGCGTGTTAGGAAAGTTAGCGTCAATTGACTCATCAGCCACAAAAACAACGGGAGCTGAAGAAGCGGAAAATGGCGATTGTTGCACAGCCTTCGAGCGGGGCTAGCTGTCTGCCCCATTTCTAGTTTCCCTGTTGTGTGTTATCAGGGTTAGATCAACACTGGTTTGCCCAGTGAAATCCTTTTTTACATTTTGGGCAAACAGTTTTTGGTTTAGCCCCCGAATTAAAGTTTTTGCGGGATGCACCTCCCCCGGGGCTTTAAATTGAAACTTAAAATGTCCCGGCTTGCCACAATTAAAACAATTTCTAGTCAGGCGACCGCCCTGCTGCAAAGCAACAGCAAGGGCATCCATTGCAAAGGCACTTGTCCCCACAACGTGACAGGCTTTAAGGTATTCCGCCAAAGTAACACCCGCTTTGGAAGCAAGAGGTTGCAAAATACGGCGAGAGTCAGCATTAGCATTCTCAAAAGCCAGTCTTAACAATAATTCAGATCTAGCAACAGGATTATCAATTTGCCTCTCCACCGCCTTCTGCAATTCATCCACAAAGTCCGAAAAAGCTTGGTTCGGACCCTGGTGTATCTTTGAGAAGGAGGTGGTAGGTAACCCAGAAGCTTCGTCTGTCTTTTCAAGAGCACACATAGCAGCAAAACTAACAAGCGGAAAAATCATTGCAGGAAATTGCAGTTGGATTGTAACCGAAGCAAAAGCACCAACGCCAGCAATATGATCCCCGGTGATGGCGGGAGTTCCCGCTATGTGGGCGGCATTATGACCCAAAGCAAGAAAGGTAGCCAACATGAGCTATCACAGCTGGAAGGCCAGACAAACCACAGGAATCAACGTGGAAAGCATCTGGGTGAGATAATAAGAGTGCTTGAAAGTGCAACATTCCTGTAAACTAACTTTTAAACCTTCGGTTAAAGCTTTTTAAAGAGAAAGTGGCAGAAGAAAGGAGGGAGCGGACATTACAAAGCTCTCACTCCGTCGAGTCAGTAGCGAATG
This sequence comes from Natrix helvetica, assembly GCF_964273705.1. NCBI lineage: Eukaryota > Metazoa > Chordata > Lepidosauria > Squamata > Natricidae > Natrix > Natrix helvetica. The sequence continues at coordinate 88,514,843 of NC_138554.1, forward strand.
GACGGAGCCATTAGATAGAAGAAAAGAAGTGATAGATCTCGAGAACTGCTTAAGGATGTTAGAAAGCGAATCGGAAGCCATTGGTGTTTAACTTTCACTCTATGCCTATGATTTTCTTGGTAATTTGGTGACTTTTGAGAATTGCTTAGATTTGCTTTTGAAGCCAGGTAGTTAAAAGAAAATATGTTGAATTAATTATCTGCATTGCTGTCTAGTAGCAAACAGCACCCGGTAAAAGCTGCCTAAGAAGAGTTGATCTTGAAACATTGTGGTAATAACAAACTTATAAAAATCCTCTAGAAGAAAGAAATAAGACCAGTTGTGTAAACATTGCCTTCCCTTCCCTTGCTACTTTATAATGGGCTGTTGAGATTGTCTTCCTGTTAGTGTGTGCCTCCCCCTTCTGCCTAAGGGGGGGGGGGAGAAATTTGGATAATCCAGACAACTCATACCAAAGGTTTCCCTTTTTTTGTCTTTGTTTATTTGGCTACTTTGGGTCATTTTTTTACCTACCCAACTTTTATCTTTTTATCTCTTTTTTTTAACCTCTTGCGATGAGGTGTGGATTACCATTGTGGAATTAATTTTGTGGGGTGTTTTTTCTCCCCCATTTTTGGGGGGCAGGGGGAGGTGACAAATTTTTTTTATGTGTCTATTTTTTCCCCTTGTTTCCTAATTTTTTTCTTTTGTTACTTCATGTGGCCATTATAAAGCAATTGGATTAAGGTAGCAAGAACCTGAAGATGGGGCCCAAGAACAGGGGTCGGTTTATTGGAGGCTGGTGCTTGTGCCAGTGTGGGCAGCTCCAGAACTACAATTAATTTACTAAACTATTTTTTGGATTACAAAACATGATTACAAATTTAATACAACAATGTTAGATCCAAATACCAAGATGAAGAAAATAACATCATATGCATCTGCAACAGCTACCCCGCCTGGTACAGTGACACAAGAAGACAAAACTATTTTGGAGCTAAAAAATATGTTGCAAGACATACATGTGGATATCAAGGACCACATAAACAGAGTAGAAGAGACAGTCGGCAAAGTGGAAGATGAATTGAAAGAAGTCAAGGAAATGATGGGGAAAAATGAACAAAGACTGCAGAAGGTGGAAAAAACAGAAATAACAGAGAAAAAAGTGGAGGAGATGGATTATAGGCTGACAACATTTGATAAAAAACAGGAAGGAGCCAACGTATTGTGGGAAATGGAAAGATTCGAATTCTATCTAAGACTCCAGAACATAGAAGAGGAGAAAGGAGAGAATTTAGCAGAGAAGATCGCAGAAATTCTCTCAGTGGCTACAGAAATGAGTAAGGAATATATTCTAGGCAGAGTGGATGAGACTTTTAGAGTATATACAAGATATGCAATGAGAAACAACTTGCCCAGAGAGGTACATGTAAGATTGTCAAAAAAAAAACCACCCTAAAAAATGAAATATTGCAAGCAACAAGAAGTACCACAATAAAATAGAAATCTAGAGAGATAGTAGTATTGAAGCAAGTTCAAGGAAGGTCAGAGAAATGAGAAAGGAATACCACTTTTTGTCTAAGAGTCTAATTAAAGAAGGGGTGATGGCTTGTTCCAAAAGGGATTTTGGTAAACTGGCATGAACAAAGGTACAGACTAGATACACTAGAGAAAGCAGAATTATTTTATGAACAAAATATAGCAGCATAGGAGGGAACACTGGTAAGAGAAGAGGACGGAGCTAAATGCCAGGAAGCTAAGGGGAAAGATCAAATGGAGATGGAGAAAAAACAAGAAGAGAAAGTGCTAAGAGAAGGAGCAAGGGCCAAAGAGACAAAGGAGCAGAGAGAGTTAAGAATGATTAGATCAACTAAATCTATAAACCAATGACATGGAGGAAGAAATAAAAGTAATCTCCATTAATATAAACGGATTAAATTCGGCAACAAAAAAGAAGAACATTCAATAAATTAGAGAAATTTAAATTGGACATTATATGTTTACAGGAAGTACATATTAGAAAGCAACACAGAAAATTTTTGGAACAGGCAAAACCTGGTAATTTATATACAACCCTGGCTGACCAAAGCAAAAAGTGAATAGCATTATATATTAGAAAGACAATGCAATCAAATAAATTTTTTGAAGATGGGGAAGGGAGAATACTGATGGTGGAAATAACGATGAACACAAGAAAGATATTATTAGTGGCAATGTACTCTCCCAACGACAAACATGAAGAATTTTTTGGGAAACTACACAAAAAGACAACAGAATATGACTATGAAGATATATGCATACTAGGAGACTTTAATGCAATTGTAAATAATGAAATAGACTATAAATCTACAAAGATGAACAAGAAGCCAAGAAAAATTCTACCCAAAACATTTTTCATGATGGTGGAAGAATTAAACTTGCAAGATGTTTGGAGAATAAGACACCCAAAAGAAAGACAATATACCTCCGTGATGGCGAACCTATGGCACGCGTGCCAGAAGTGGCACGCAGAGCCATTTCTCCTGGCACGTGGAGCAATCACCAGTTCCTCTTCCAGGTTTGGGCGCAGCAGCCAGCTGGTCTTGACACGCATTGGCGTGCCAGAAAGCAGAAGTGGAGCCGCCCGGTGCGCATGTGCACGCCAGGAAAATGATCTTTTTGTTTCCAGGGTGCACATGCATGTCGGCCATTTGGTGATCTGGTTCCTGGCACGCATGCACACCAAAAATCAGCAACAGGAAGAGCAACGGCCGCGCGTGCCAAAAGACACAGAGAGGGGTTGCTGGCCATCGCTTCTTAGTAGAGCTGTGGTCGGGGCCTCCCCTCCTCCCCCGCCTGAGTGGGTTTCTTGCATAGAAGCAAACAGGCAGCCACCGGCTGGAAGCAGCAGCGCAACAGTCGCCGTTACCAGGGGCGAATGGGTGGCGGTGGCGAGAACGGGCGACCGCCGCCCCTTCGTCTCTTCCCCAACAGTAGCTGTTGCGCTTCCGCTTCCAGCCGGGATGCTGGCAGAGGAGCTGCTGGCGGGGAGACAAGCTACCTGCATCAAAACGCCACCAAGGGTCTGGCAGAATATATCCCGGCTGGAAGCAGCAGCGCTCTGGACCGCGGATCCTCATCAGAGCTGCAGGCTGGAGCTCTGAAGAAGTCTGCTCGGGGAGGGAGGGACGCCTGGGACCGCCCGTCCTTGCCATCGCTACTCCTTTGCTGTTGTGCTGCTTCTTCCAGCTGGGATATATTCTGCCAGACCCTCGCTGGTGTCTTTATGCGGGTAGCTCACCTCTCCGCCAGCAGCTCCTCCGCCAGCATCCTGGCTGGAAGCAGAAGCACAACAGCCGGTGTTGGGGAGAGGATGAAGGGGCAGTGGTCGCCCGTTCTCTCCACCGCCACCCCTTTGCCCCTGGTAACAGCGACTGTTGTGCTGCTGCTTCCAGCCGGGACGCTGCATGAGCTGCTGGCAGGGAACCGAGCTACCCACATAAAGACGCCGCCGAGGGTCTGGCAGAATATATCCCGGCTGGAAGCAGCAGCGCTCCAGACCGCGGATTCTCATCAGAGCTCCAGGCTAGAGCTCTGAAGAAGTCTGCTCGGGCAGGGGGGAGGGAGGGACGCCTGGGACCACCCATCCTTGCCATCGCTACTCCTTTGCTGTTGTGCTGCTTCTTCCAGCCTGGATATATTCTGCCAGACCCTCAGTGGTGTCTTTATGCGGGTAGCTCACCTCTCCGCCAGCAGCTCCTCTGCCAGCATCCCGGCTGGAAGCAGAAGCGCAACAGCTGCTGTTGGGGAGAGGATGAAGGGGCGGTGGTCGCCCGTTCTCTTCACCGCCACCCCTTCGCCCCTGGTAACAGCAACTGTTGCGCTGCTGCTTCCAGCCGGGATGCTGAATGAGCTGCTGGCAGGGAGGCGAGCTACCCACATAAAGACGCTGCCAAGGGTCTGGCAGAATATATCTCGGCTGGAAGTAGCAGTGCTCCGGACTGCAGATCTTCATTAGAACCACGGGCTAGAGCCGTGCAAGTAGCCCACTCGTGTGGGAAGGGAGGGAAACCCTTGCCCATCCTTGCCACCGCCGCCCCCTCGCCCCCAGCGGCTGTCACAGTGCTGCTTCTGGCTGGGATGCTGGAGCAGCCAGAAGGAGAAGCTGCCGTGGGGAGGTGGGCGGGGCAGACACCGATTGCAAATGCTTCTCCCCCATTGCAGTTCGAGAGACAGCAAAGAGCCTCGGGAGGGTGAGGGAGGCTATGTTCACCCTCCCCAAGCTCCTTGAAAGCTTCTCGAGCCTGGGGAGGGTGAAAAACGGGGCTATCGTGGGCCAAAAGGGAGGGGTCAAACGCATACGCAGGGCGTGTTTGCGCGCATGCGCAACGGGGGTCTCGCGCATAGCATTATGGGTATGTCACGCTTGCGTACGACCCCCTTGCGCTCCCCCCACTTTTGGCACGGGAGCCCAAAAAGGTTCGCCATCGCTGATATACCTTCTACTCAAATAGACATTTATTGTGGGCAAGAATTGATATGATGTGATTGTCAACAGAGCTAATGCTCAAAACAACTAAGATAGACATAGATATAAGCACATGGGCAGATCATAATCCAACAACAATGACTTGGAAGGGGCAGAGGAAAAAGGGGAGATGGACTTTAAATTCAAGAATATTGAAAGAAAAAGGTTTCCAGCAATATATGGAAAAAGAATTGACAGGAAAATAGAAAGGAAGACACATCATTACAGAATGTATGGGACACTTGCAAAGCATATATCAGAGGCCTTGCAATGACATACTTAGGGAACAAGAATAGACAGAACAGACAAATTCAAAAGAAGTTGGAATCAGAGTACAAAAGTCTGGAGACACAGCTGCAGAAAAACCCACAAAATAAAAAAGTAAAAAATATGATGAAACTGTAAAAACATAAATTGAACCAGATAGAAAATGAGGACTTGGCAAATAAAATAAAATTGGCAAAACAAAATTTCTTTGAAAATGCAAATAAACCCGCATGTTGGCTGGCTTACAAGATGAAAAAGGAAAGAGAAAAAAGGCTGATAAGTCAACTGGTGGATGAAGAAGGGAATATACAACATTTAAATGAAAAAAGAGAACAATAATTGAGAACTTCTACCAGTGGCGTAGCGTGGGTTGTCAGCACCCGGGGCAAGGCAAGTAATTTGCGCCCCCTAACCCGTGGATTTTAGCACTCGAGTCTCTTCCACTAGATTAGTTAAAGAAACCCTTACCCCCTAAGCACATGTATTGTTTGTTATGAAAATACTGATGTAATTAAATGCAGAGAGACCAGCGTGCCCCCTTTCAATGCAGAATGACCAGCGTGCCCCTTTCAATGCGGCCGCCCCCCCCTGCACCCTCCACGCTACGCCACTGCTGGCAACCCCCCCTCCACAGTGGGCAGCGACCCGGCGGCTCGGATCGGATTCGCACAGCCTGCACTGCAGTGAGAGAGAGTGAGTGAGCCAGGCAGGGGCAGAGAGCTGCGAGTGCGAGCGCCCCCCCAGATGTTGCACCCGGTGCGGCCGGCCCCCACTGCACCCCCCCCACGCTACGCCACTGACTTCTACAATAAGTTGTATCAGCATGAGAGAGTTCCAGAAGGGAAAATAAGGCAATATTTAAAGAAAACTAGAATAACCAGAAATCCCAGAAAAATTTAAAAAGGCAGTAGAAAAAAGAATTACAATGATGGAGGTAACAGAAGGCATCAAAAGGCAAAAGAAGAGAAAACACCGGGACCAGATGGATTATCGGCAGAACTGTACCAAACACTACAAGAAGTATTAAGCAATGTAATGTTGGAACTATTCAATGACTTATTAAGAGAGGCAAAAATGCCAGAAGCATGGATGGAGGCATATATAACACTTATACTAAAAGAAGAATCAGATCCACAACAAGTAAAGAACTACAGACCTATTTCACTATTAAATGTGGATTATAAAATTTTTGCATCAATGGCAGAAAGAATGAAGAGACTTTTAAATGAATTTATACATATAGACCAAATGGATTTCTTCCCAAGAGGCAGATCAGAGACAATATGTGGATTGTATTGAATACGCTAGAGTACTATGAAGCCCATCCAGAAAAGCAAATGGCGTTGTTCTTTCTAGACGCTCAAAAGACCTTTGATAATGTGAACTGGCAATTCATGATAATGCAACTTCAAATGATGGGATTTGGTGAGGGATTTATAAATTTGATTAAAACTATATATAATAACCAATCGGTAAAGGTAATGGTAAATGGTGATATGACAGGAAAATACACATATGCTCAGGAATGCATGGATTTTCAATCCGTTTTTTTTTCTAATTGCATTCACAATTCATTGTAAGGTAGATTAGTCTGAAAGAAGTGAACGGCTTTTGAACTGATCTGATCTCATTAATGGTGCAGGATGGTGCAGTCCAGGACAAAGGTTCACTTTTAGTGTACTACTGATATTTTACGGTGACCCCAATTGAGCTGCAAGATACATCCGACGAGCGCTATACCAATCGGATAGAGTACCGAGCCAGTAACCTTGTCTGAAGAAGCCGCGGTCTAATGTGAACTTATCCGACCTTTGTACATTGATCCTTGGCCAGAGCAGAAATCTAAAAACATGTAAACACAGAAAAGCGGATCCCGTATTATCGCTATTGGAAAGCCTAAATAGATCGATTAACAGTTGGCGACGCTAAAGAAACCGTATATTTAAACATCTCCTACAGAGAAAATACGATTTAGAGAAAACTGTAGCAAATTGCAAAGTTTCCTTTTGTGCAATTAGCAGAACAACTCTGGGCGCCTGCTCGAATTGTGTAAGAAGGGATTGCGTGATCAGAGGGAAAAGAGTAGAACAAGCGTCAGTTCCTCCCCCAACGGACCAAAAGTAACTGCCACCATCCAAAGGAGAACGCCGAAGAGACGCCACCCATTTTTCGATGTTTTCAGAACAGAAGCCTCTCTAGGCAGCCGGCCGGTTGCTCTATAGTGGGGCGGGACTGAAGAATGACGCGCTGACGCCATTGCCATCGGGCGGGTCCCGTGATGGCTGGCGGTGGCGGCGGTGCCGCGGTTGCGCTATCGCTCGCTGGGCTCCCTGCGACTGCTTCAGGAGCCGTTCTCAAAAGCGCTACCATGGCTGACGACAAGTTCGCCGAGTCCGCCAACGAACGGTGAGTTAAGGAGGGGGGAAGTGAGGCTGTAAGCCGGTTGGCCGGCGCTGTCACCCAGGGCGCTATTGAGAGGCCCTCCCTCGTCGGCCCCGACTGACGCGCCAGTGATCCCAGATGCTCGTTGGCCTGGTTTGTCGTTCTAGAAATGGAAACTTGCCTGCTTCCGTCGCCGGTACATGTATAACCTTCTCTAGGATGCCATAATTCTGATGTTACCTCACAATCTCCAGGATTTTCTTTGATAGCTCTCCACCTTATCCAATGCTGCTTCTGCGTGTATTGTCAAAAATAAGTTAAAAGATTATAATGACAAATCTAGTCTGTGGCGCGTGTGCTCCATCCTAAACTAAGGGCAACAGGAGAAATCCGATTGTTTGGGTACAAATTAAGGGACAGCTGTGATGGATATGTGCGATTTAAAGCATTTTAAGATTAGGAGAATGTATTCTCATACTTGTAATTTATTTATTTTTTGTTCCGAAGTAGCAGCTCTTCAAATTACTCTTTGTTTTTTACTTTTCAATGTTTGAGCATTCACCCAAAGGAGAAACAGCTAAAGGCAGCCAATTTTAGGATTCATTTTAGTAATCTTTGCCTCCATTCCCATCCCTAATCTTTTTATAAAAAACCCATTTTCTGTATGTAAACATACGCTTGAACGCAGTACTTTGACATGACTTTAACAGTACAGGTGTTTGCAATTTTGAATATTTACTTGCACCTTTTTCATCTATATATTTGCTGTTGTTTTTGTCCATTGTGAAATAAATCTTCAGTGTTTTGGTATAGCAATTATTTATACATATATTGCATTATTTTTATATGAAATGGAATCAGGGAAACACCTGCAAAGTAGACACATTTGTTGTCTTGTGATATAATTTTTAATGCCTGTTTATGTCATTATGTTGTTCAGTCGTAGTCACATAAACAATTCCATTTTGGCAAAGTCATATTTTTAAAATTCTGTAGATTTGCCTTTGTAACCTAACCTGAATTATATTTCAGGGGCAAGTGCAAAGTAACTGTGCTACAATAAAAGTAACAGTATTTCCAAGGTGCTTGGCAGTAATAATTGGTCACAGAGACTCTCATAGCAAACTGTAGTGTTGGGAATGCAATTCCCAAAATTCCAGATGGAAACTAGACTTTCTATAGTTCACATGGGTGGTTTAGGTCAATGTCAGATGACAAGCACTATTAATAGGAGAGGGTGCTAAGTAGAAATAGGGGAAGAAATGGCAGATATTCCTAGCAGATAGTCTTATATTTTTATAAAGATAGTCTGGATAAGGAAGGTAATTAAATAACAGCTATTCCAATCTATATGTACACTTTTTAAAAAATCTCAATAAAGTTTTATTATGATCCGCTTAGATCAGGGGTATCAAACCCAATCACATTGCGGGCTATTGTGACATATCAGGATTGTTTTTGCTCTTGCAGAGCAAGGTAGGTGTGGCCCGCACAGGCTGTATCCAGCCCACGGGCCGTGTGTTTGACATCCCTATCTTAGATGTATTCTCATTAGAGAAAGAAGGACAGTAAGGCTAGGGGAAGTATCTATTATCATACCGTTGATGAAATCTCAAAGTCTGCCAATGATAATGGGACAGAACTATATTTCCTTTCACTATTTAGAACTTTAACCCACAACATCTGTTCTGAAAATGCCCTGTAACTAACAGGCCTCTGAGTGATAGTACAGCTCCAAACCAATGTAGAAGTCCAGGAATAAAAGCTTATTCATGAATCAGGAATTTCCCCAGATTAGACCTTGCTCCCTGAAGCTTAATGAATGTCAACTGAAGTTGGGTGGAGTCCACTGCTACCTTTGCATAAAAGCTTTGGGCAAAGACAATTAAACGTTAAAGACAACATCATTTATAATCTTCCTTTATATGAGATTGCCCAAACTCAGGTAGAATTTTAAAAAAATACATTTTATATATTATAAATTATAAAAAAATTGACAAAACACCTAAATGCACTAAAATAAATCCCACACATGATTAACTATCTTTAAACTTAAAGAAAGAAAAAAATAGAAATGAAAAGACAATTATAATCCTCCAAAAAAAGAAACAGGAAAGAAGCCAAAACAAACAAACATACATACATACATACATACATACATACATACATACATACATACATACATACATACATATGCTGGTTTTGTTGTATTCGGGTCTTTTCCTGTGTAAGATTGAAATTGTCTTTGCAACGTTTTGGCAAGATCTCACCTGCCATCTTCAAGCTTGAGTTTAAAATGGGAACATAGCTGCCGTCTTTCTGTAGATCTTGGTGGGAGGGGATGGGGTGCTGGCTTTGTTTCAGTAAGTGGAATGATTGGTTGTGTGGTTGTATCATGATTGGTAGATTGGTGCTGATTGGTGCTGGCTGTGTGTGCATTGTTGTTTTGTATTGTAAGGGCTTGGGTGGTGGGTGGTGTTCATTTGTTGGCTAGGGCTGGTTTCCAGATGTTTGGTAGGCGGGAGGTATCATCACGTTTATTCATGTTGTGGGGGTGTTTCTCTATTTTGATGGCTTCATAATTATGTTGAGGTGTTCTGTTTTGGAGTTTAACCTGGCTCCTTCAAAGTTGATTTCATGTCCTGTAGCTTTAAGGTGCTGGAAAAGGGAGGAAGTTTTTTCTTTTTTTCTTATTGCGTTCTTATTGCGTCCAACAAACGAACACCACCCACCACCCAAGCCGTTACAATACAAAACAACACCCCCACCACTCCGTTCCCATTTTAAGCCCAAGCTTGAAGAAGGCAGTTGAGATCTTGCCGAAACGTTGCAAAGACAATTTCAATCTTACATGGGAAAAGACTCGAATACAACAAAACCAGCATACCTACATCCGTGAAAATCTACGAAAACAAATATATATATATACATACATACGAAAACAAATATATATAAACATACATACACATATATATAAGATTTTCACGGGTGTAGGTATGGGTGTTGTATTCGGGTCTTTTCTTGTATAAGATTGTTACACGGGAAAAGATCCGAATACAACAAGACCAGCGTGTGTGTGTGTGTGGGTGTGTGTGTGTGTGTGTGTGTATTATACTTATCAATAGTCACTGATTTATTAATGTACCATAACTATAATCTGATTATTACAAAATATTATACATCATCACAAAATCTCTTCCTTTTTTGATTAGTAATAAATATTGCCTTTAACAAGGCAATTTCTTCCTTTTTTGATTAGTAATAAATATTGCCTTTAACAATATTAAAGGCTATATTTAATGTCACACATTCCTGAAAACCTTTTCTTAACCTAATTCTTTTCGTGACTCTCATGCTTCAGTATTTTCTGATAAAAAGTCAGATTTTGAAGCTTTATGTATATAGTAATTCAATATCACCTTTTTTTTAAACAAAGTTTTATTGGTTTTTTTAATTTTTACAAAGGGAAAAGGTAAGGGAAAAGTTACAAATTTTGGCAGCTGCGAGATACGGTAGATGCACACCCCCTCCAAACTCATAGTATACATTTGCATAAAATTCAATATTAAGTAATAACATATAGTCAGTGTGGTAAATTCAATTGGTAGTTTTGATCAGTTTATATCAGATGACTTTTCTTACTCATTTGTGTGATCTGAGCTTTCTTGTTGTCGCCCCATCTCCCCCCGCTGGCAGAGCTCCGGCCCCTCCCGTGTCTTGTATGTCTGTTGAAGAATCATCTGGTTTTTCTAGGAGCAGTTTATTTTTCTCCATAAAGGCCTGCGCCTCTATGGGTGTATTAATCCTAACTCTTGTCTCCTCCCAGAATATTAACATACCTTCAGGCATCAACCATCTAAACCACACCCCCTTCTGGTATAATTTATTCGCCAATTGCGAATATTGTTTTCTTTTTTCCCTCACTTTCTTGGGGATCTGTTTCAGAATGGTTATCTCCTTATCTTTATATGTCAAGGCTTGCCCCCTTTGTGCATTCAGGATTTCATCTCTTGTACTTTTCCTAAGAAATTTAATGTGTACCTCCCTGGGAACATTGTGTGTTCTAGCATAAGCTGAGTTCACTCTATAAGCCAGGTCTATTTCCCACCCCATCTGTTGTTTCTCCTTCTGAATATACTCAGCCAAAATGTTTGTCATGATGTCCCTTATGTTTTCATCATCTGTCTCCATCACGTTTTGGAATCTAAGATAAAAAGACATTCTCTCAAACTCTATTTTCATTTGTTGGGTGTCAAGTTCTTTGTTTCCCTTCTGCACACCCTCTATCCCCCCCCCCTCATCTCAGCCGCCCCATCCTCCAAAAGATCCAGTCTCTGTGAGTTCTTATTAATTTTATGCTGGTTCTCTTTAATTTCTTCTTTCATCTCCTTCAGTTGTCTCTTTATTTCCTCTTGTCCCTGTAGAATTTGTTGAAACATTTGATGAAACTCCAAGTCCGTAGATTTAGGTTGCTTGAAGGCTGTTAACGTTGATTGTGTGCTAGGACTTGAGGCTGCAGATGTTGGGGCAGAGGCAGCAAATCGTGACTTTCCAGGAGGTGGTCTTTTAGATGCCATTGTTTATAAAATAAAGAGTCCAGTCAGTATAAAGAAGGATCAGTCAGAAGAGTAGAACAGCCAAGAGAGTCCAGGAGACAGAGAGTCCAGGTAGAGGGGAATTTTCTAATCACCCTGGCAGATGAGCAAAAGTTTTTCACTCCAAGGAGTTCAAAGGCAAACAATCAACAAGAGAGTTATCCAAGTAGCACGGAGACAAAGACTGGAAGCCTGAAGTTTGGAAGGTGGAGTCAAGTTTCACATTTCATAAAGACAACGGAAGTGTGCCATCTTGCCCTGCCAGCTTCGGGTTTCAAGGCAACAAATAAAGTTTCAAAGTTCAAAAATCCCAGAGCTTCCAGATCTCATTATTTTATAGGTTTAAGTCCGAAAATCCACTTAGTTAGGATGTGGCATCTTTGGTTTGGCTCTCCCCCTCCTCCTTCCCTTGGGGCTGAGAGCTTGTTTCCAGCCGCTTGTCCGAGGGGGGGGGGGAAATGCCCCTCCCCTCCAGCCGCACCTCTTCGAGTCAAACCGAGAAAAAAAAGTTTGCACAACTGACGAGTGTTTAAATTAGTAATAGGAATGAAGGGAGTCTACGCCTCACCGCTCCGCCACCGCATCCTTCAGTTTTCTTTTTTTTCCGAACAGCCTCTCAGCGAAGATGCCCACGCGTCCTCCGATCTGCTCCCCGGTGCCTTGGGCGAGGTGGGGGACCTCCTGCCGGCTGCCGCCGATCCAGGGATCCCCTGTGATGCCGCCCCTCCGGCAGGACGCCTCTGCGGGGCGTCCTGTGCCCCCCAAGAAGTGGGGAAGCCCACCGGGGAGCCGGAGCGAGCAACAAGTTGCCCGTCGCCGTCAGCCGCCGGAACCGGAAGTCAATTCAATATCATCTTAATATGCTTAATATTTAAAGATTTTCCATAAATCTACGTATATATTAGCTTGCCAAAAAGATATCAGATGACATGATTATATCAGATGGGATCAATTTTTCTTAATCAGACATTTATGCTATTCTTGATAGTGATTTAGCTCCTGCTATTTCTGACCCCTGGATTGGACTTTGACCATTCTTCTTACTTTTCTGATGTTTCTTTTGTGTTCTTGATTTTTGTTTAGAAGACATAATACTTTCTTTTGCCTCTTTGAGTAAGACATGTTTTTAATACCGTGTTTTCCCGAAAATATGACATGTCCTGCTAATAAGCCCAGGCCTGGTTTTTGCCTGGTTTTTGAGGTGGGTGTAAATATATGCCCTCCTCTGAAAATAAGACCTAGTGAAAGGGTGCCGTGGCAAGTATAGGAGGAAGCCCTTCCCTTCCCTGGTCACCTCAGCGCTTCTCAGCTGCTTAATCGGATCAGTTGAGCCAATCAGGCTGCCATTCAAAAAACAGCTGATTTGCGGGTGCTGCTCAGGCCATGGCCTCCAGCAAGTGCGGCTGCTTTTGCCATCGATTACGGCCACAAAAGCAACAGGAGCCAAGTGATGCACCCCACGCGCCTCGCACCGGCCTTTCGAAGGGTACTGTAGCAGCAGTTATCCACAATATTTTTATCATTATTTCGTCCCGACCCACGTGGCCCAGTGAGCCACGTGGATCGGGACAAAATAAGGGTAAAAAAATTGTGGATAGCTGCTGCTACAGTACTCTTCGGAAGGCCGGCTTGAGTTTCCTGCTGCAAAAGTGGCTGCGCCCGAGACTGCTTTTGGGAGAGGAGGCAAAGGGGAAGCAATCAGCTTCATCTCGCCCTTGCCCTCAGCCCCCCCTTCGGCTGAGCTCAAGCAGAGAAGTGGCCCGCAGGGTTTCAGGAGCAAAGTTGAGGCTGACAGGAGTCAGGGCAGGGGGGGAATGTCCAGTGTGGCCCCAGCATTCTTCTTTCCTTGGAAACGGAAGTGGGAGTGGGAAACGGCATTCCCAGGAAGGGTGGGTATGTCGGTATGTGTATAAAAAACACAAAGCGAGGGAGCCAACAGCCACAGATTAAGGAGCTTTGTGAAACGTTACGTCTACACGCAAAGTTTGCCAAGGAAGGGAGAAGAGGTACTTCCCTCTCGGCAGTGTTTTGCTTGAAAATATATGAGAATCGAACAAAGAGAAGGAAGAATGAGACCTGCGAGGAGATGCTGCCGACACTGCTGCCTGCAGAGGCACAGACAGAGTGAAGTTCATTGAAGACTTCTCCGGCCAGCCCACAAGACTATCTGAAGGGGGAGGGGGAGGAGATTTCCTGCACATTGGTAGCAGCGTCTTCTCACAAGGCTTCTTCTGACATCCCCAGTTGTATGGATTTCCATGCCTTCCTTTACGGGATGTTGCTTCGCACCTGGGACATTGGGAGAAGCCCTGTGAGGAGACGCCACTGCCAATGAAATCCCCCCCCCCCCGCACATCATCCTTTCAAAACGTAGTTTCACAAGGATGAAGAGGTGGTTGGACGCAGCGTTTGCATCAGGTTGGGCTTTCTTTACAAGGCGGACAATCTGGGGAGCAAGAGATTTAGGAAGCCTGGGCTGGCGTGGGTCTGTTTCTCCAGTGAAGCATCTGATTCATCTCCAGGGGTGAACGTTTCACCCTTCGTCATCTCTCTGCCCTGGCTTGGAAGCTGCAGAGGAAGCCTGCTATGCCCGGGGAGGGGAGGGAGAAGTGACAGCAAGAGGAGCCACGTCTCGCTCCACACCTCTCGCTTCTCCCCCACCCCACCTGCCACCCGTCTCGCTAAAAAGATGGTGGGGAAAGGAAGCAGCCTGGATTCTGTTAGCATTGGGACGGGGTGGGAGGAGTTGGGCTGCAAGACATGCGTCCTACCCGAGACTTGCAGCTCCATCGTGTTCCTCGCTGTTTTGTCCAGGGAAGTTGAAGCAGTGTCTTGGGGTCATGTGATCACTTTTTGCATGACACAAGTAAAGTCAATAGAGAAGCCAGATTCACTTAAAAACAGTGTTACTAACTTAATCACTGCAGTGATTCACTTAACAACTGTCATAAGAAAGTTTGTAAAATGGGACAAAACTCACTTAACAAATGTCTTACTTAGCCACCTAAATTTAGGGCAGAATTGTGGTCATAAATGGAGGACTACCTATACTCCTACTAACTGATATTTCATAGGAGGATGTTCATTTGTTCTTTCAGACCAGACATTTCTAAGAGCTATTAGCTGAAGTTTAAAGAAGTTTCTTTTTTGGATTATGATTTTACTATTTTCTATGAGATTAACAAATCCATTTCAGACTCAAAGGGGTTCACTTTGGCATCTTTCTTCACAGACTTTTGCAGAATGTTGTATGAAATGAAATTCATGAAAAATCATTTAGAAGTTTTAAATGCATTAGACAGTGACACCAACATAGTTAAATATTTTTAAGCAAGCTTAAGGAAATTAATTTGTAGATGCGTACAGTACATCAGTACACAGCTAGATAATCTTACCTATTAAGAAAAAAATCATTTCTCAAATAATTTCATACTGGTTTTTATAACTAAGATACTTTGAGTATCTTTGTTAGGAGATTTTTATGGAACTTTTATTAGCTGTCTGTTGAGATCAATATATTTTTTGTTTTTAAAAAAGGAAAATTTATAATAATTATGTGAGGAACTTGTTATTTTCCCTCTAACCTAATGTAGCAACAAATTGTAGTAATGCCAAGGCCTCTTGGAACAGATGTACAGTAGGCTTCCTAGAAATACTGTGCAGGATTTTTTCTTCCTTTCCTAAATATTCCTCTCTAATACAGGGAACTACTATAACCCACTACTTTATTTTAGAGATAGTTTTACATTTAAAAAAGTAAAGTGCATGTAAATAAGAAAAGAAGACTATTCTGAGAGATCTTCAGAAAAGCTACCTTGAAGCAAAAACTATTGTTATGATTCTAAATGTATGCACCATCTGTGACTGAATAATTAACACATCGGGAAAACAGTTTAAATTGTCCTGCAGTGTGTCTCATTTGTACTTTGAATCTAAAACTAGAAATAAGCCATATCGGTTCAAAAGGTACAAGGTTCTATGGCCAGGGATTCTGTCCTTGGAAATGTACTTTATAGAATATTGACAGTATTTTTGTAATCTTCAGAATTTTAGCTTGTTGCTCATGTTTTTAAATAATACAACATTATATACTTAGTATTTTTTATTTAGCAATAACATTTAATACAGTATTATATTTAATGATATAATAATGCATAGCACTAATTCAGTACCGTAGTTCACGACCATTCATTTAATGATAGTTCAAAGTTACGATGGCCTTGGAAAAAATGACTTATGATGTGTCCTCAAATTTGCAACCATTGCAACACCCTGTAGTTGTCTGATTACAATTTGGCTGCTTGACAATTGTCTTGTCACATGTTTTGTCAAAAAATGGAAAGTTTTTGACAAGCAAAATCAATTGAGGAAGCTGAGTTCGCTTAGCTATTGCGTGATTCACTTAATTACCAATGGTTGTAACATCAAGTCCAATATAATGACTCCCTTAATGACCCCATTGCTTAGAGAACGAAATTCCATTCCTAATTATTGTAAGTACTATATATACTTACATAGCAATAACATTTAGACTTATATACCGCTTCATAGTGCTTTATAGCCCTCTCTAAGCAGTTTATAGAGTCAGCGTATTGTCCTCAACAATCAGGGTCTTCATTTTACTGACCTCGGAAAGATGGAAGACTGAGTCAACCTTGAGCCTGGTGAGATTTGAACTGCCAAATTGTAGGCAGTTGGCAGTCAGCAAAAGTAGCCTGCAGTACTGCATTCTAACCACTGCGCGACCACAGCTCCGTACATTCTTATTCTTTCTTTCCCTAAGGTACCATATTTTTCAATTTGTTTGTTATGATGTGGTTTGTTACACTATTGTAGAAGTGGCAGAATGTGGGAGTGGACTCAAAAAAGGAATCAGCTTAGAGTCTCTACGTATCGCAAATGGATTACATCCACCCCTCTTGAATGCCATTGATCCTTATCTAGAGCCAGAATAGTGCTAACCGTTAGTTGAGTAGATTCTTGTGCATAGGCATGAGTAATAATAAATGCATTTAATTGGAACTTTGCAGGTGGTCTTGTTCTTTTGCACCTGACAACTATCAATTTGGAATTTAAAACATCTGGGACTCATGATGTAGCCATTATAGACTATTGATTTAATACAACTGATTATAATATACTTAATTTAGAAGAAAACTTGTAATTTTGAAATCTTGATTTTCTTGCATAAATTATGAAGATTATTGCTGTCATCTCCTCAGTTCATTGTAAATCACTGTCTCAATTTGCAATAATGCATAGTTTGCTTTACAAATGAATTTTATTAATTCCTTTCTTTGGCAAGGCAGTCATTGTATTCTGTATAGAAATTATTCTGCATAGAAAATTATTCTGCCCTCTTTTGACTTGTTAAAGTTATTGGGTTGTTTTCAAATACAGGCCAACATAAAACATATTGGGATAATTTGAAAGGGAGGTTATTAGAACATGGATAACTAATGGAAGGCTGTTTTGTATTAACAAGATTAGATGTGAATGTTATAATATCAAATTGCTGTTTGAATATAAGATGGCAACTTGACTCACCAATACCATCTAAATTAATTATGACAATGCTAAATTCAAAAGTAGATCCACTTTCCAATATTATTTTTGGGAGGAAGGCTGTCCTTTTAGAACAAAATAAAGTCTATAGAAGCTGGGCAGGTAGATCACTAAAAATGGTAGCTATATCTTGTCTAGATAGATTTTCAGTTTCATATCCCTCATCCAGATTTGAAGTAGGATAGTCAGGTTCATTAGGAATTTATCAATTAGTTACTGTTTGGAGGCCTTTCTTTGGACCACCTCAGCATGATGTACAGAAATTAGATGGCTATTTTTTTATAAGTTCTGAATTGTAAACTTTTCTTGTAAAATACATGCTTATTTTTTAAATATTAAGAAAAATTAATTGCTTTCTTCATTGAAATATATATGAATGAATAAAATATATATTTTGTTGTTCTTCTTGTGCCATATCCATCATCGGACGTTGGCAATCATGTTGGCAATCCTATTTTTATCAACAGCCGCACAAAAAAGTGCTGCTGAGCTTTGTCCAAACCAGTCCCTTAAGTTTTGAAGCCATGATGTTCTTCTTTTGCCTGGAATATATTTTGTAGTACATTAAAATATTTTTCAATCCTGCTTTAATTATTCATACTTTAAAAATTAATCTCTATGCTATACTTCTTGGAAATCTTTGGAGAATTTTATATAAAGTTGTTTTAGGTTTTTTTTTTCCTGAATGTATGTTTAAATTATGCAGTGCCTGTAAAAACAAATATCCTTAGTAGTGATTTTTTTCTTGTAGGCAATCAGATAATCGCCTGAAATTACCTGACCTAAATTCCCAGAATATTTGTTAACCATTCTTCCTTTCTAATAAATAGATTAACCACATTTTTCTACTTGGAATAGAAGTTTTCTACTTGAGTTACATACTATGCTTCATCTTAGTGAGTTGGGAAAAGTCAGGAGTCCTTTTTTGGACTTTACTAATTTGTAGACACATTACACTGATGAAGTAGATATTATGCAGATTAGTGGGTGTAATCATGGACCCTCTAAATATATTGGATGCCCGCCCTCACATTGCCAAGTAACTTGAGCACAATATGTTCTGTTTGGAAATGATAAGATATAAAGCCAAACGAATCTTCAGCTTGTGGAAGATAATATAGATGTTTTCAGTTCTCTAGCCTGAAAATTCCACACCTCATCTTTTTTTTGAGTATATCTTCTTGAACTAAATATACACTAAAATCTCAATTACAACTACCTGTTTGATCCTGTTATTTAAAACAAAAACAGAACAATTGCAGTTTTTAATAGATTTCCATTTTAGATAAGTTGCGTAGCACTGACTTGGAAAGTATGTTGCTTAAAAATTATTCTGCATAGAACTGTATTTTTTCTTAAGAAATAATTCAAAGTATCCCTTTTTTGTAACAAAATTACATTTATACATTTAAAAATAAATTACATTGATCAAAATTAGGGTGTCTACAATGATTTTGAGCTATTTTTTTACAGCATGACAAATATTTCATATTTTGTTGATTGGATTGGAAATACAATAGTTAAATGCAAAATTACCTCATCTCAGGTAATTATTGTCTCCAATGTCTAACCAAAGCAGTTTATTCACTTGATCCCTGAATAATTATAGTAATAGCATATTATTTAAATCATTCTAAACTCTTGTATTCCATCTAGGTCAGGATGGCTATCTAGCTGGTTCCCTGCATGGTGCCCTACATCACTTGTACATCTTAAAGATGCTGAAGAGAAAATTTTGAAATGTAAGCACTTGTGGTAAGAAATCTCCACCAGCATTCATCTCAAGTTTTATTACTGTCTCTTCCCCCCACCCTTTTTTAATGGAGAAAAAAGTTGGAAGAACAATGATAATTAAGAAATAGGCTTTGTGCAATTGAGCATCTGGTCCCATAAAGAAAAGAATATTTAATTTTAATTGGACAACTAGTATATTAAACAAAATGGAATATAGCATGATCATAATTTGTTGTTGTACTTCAGAGATTGCAAGGTTCAAACAAGTTGCACAGGTGAAAATTGGAGAATTATGTACGTGAATTATGCAGGTTTGCTTTCTTATTTTGCAAGTCATTTTGGACTGTGTTATAAGGTACAATAATGAAAGTAAGGGTTTTCTCAGTAGATTTTATGTTAAAATGTGTTCATTGTGATTGTAGAATTATTTCAGTATAGACTGAATAATAAGGCTTGTATTTCTTCCTTCAGGTATTACAAGTACCTACAGTAAACAATATATATACCTATCCAATGGAAATAAAATATGGACGCTTACATTCTCTCAGAACCTTTCACAGAAAACTCCAATTGTTCTTCTTCATGGGTTTGGAGGTGGTGTTGGACTTTGGGCTCTCAACTTTGAAGATCTTTGTGAAAATAGGACTGTATATGCATTTGATTTCTTGGGTTTTGGTCGCAGTAGTAGACCCCAGTTTGACTCTGATGCAGAGGTGGCAGAAAATCAATTTGTAGAGTCTATTGAAGAATGGAGACGGAAAATAGGATTGGATAGAATGATTTTACTTGGACACAACTTGGGTGGCTTCCTGGCAGCTGCTTACTCACTAAAATACCCATCAAGGTATATGAAAGATTTTTTTTCTTTTGTTCAATTGTATCAAATTTTTGTAGGCTAGCTGAAAAATCTCTGCAGTTTTCTTTGTAAGGTTTTTCAGAGGTGGTTTTCCATTGCCTCCTTCCTCAGGCTGAGAGAAAAGGATTACTTCAAAGTTACCCAGCTGGCTTTGTGTCTAAACAGATCTAGAACATATAGTCTCCTAGTTTCTAGCCTGATATTTTAACCATTTCAACAAACTGACAAGCAATAGATAAAAGAAAATTATTTCTATAAGGTGATATGTCGACAAAATAATATATAGTATGTGTAAAATCTGGAGCCAAATGGCTAGATTCTCTGCTTAACTTCAAATACAATTGAAAAACCAACTTAATAGTTTTAAATATATATTTCAGTCTTTATTGTACTCCATTTCCATGTTATCTTCTGAGTGAATTTGCTCAGAACATCTTTTTTGGGTTTCTTTTAAATATCTAATGCATGGAGGACATTTTAGGGACCCCAAAATATTGTCCTTCGTATCTCATATTCATGAGCTTGATTTGATTTCAGAATATTTACAGAACAAAAACTTTGGAAAGAGGAGGGAATGTGGGAAGAAATGGCAAATAATTACTAAAACTAATGAGTAATGAAGAAACTGTATACTTCAATGAAAAGCTGACTCTACAGTATTTGTGTTGGATAAAATTAAAAGTTCCACTTTCATTTTTATTTAATATAACTATTATGACATAACTATTATGGCTAATGTTAAGTTACAATGCAAAAATCTTTGAAGAAAGGTTGATGGAGTCATCTGGCACAGTAGACATAATTTATCAACTATAGAAATCCAGTAGTTTAATATAGTATTTATCCTAGAGATGCAAGAAGTTGAATTTTAAAATTTTTGTATATAAGTCATTGTATATAAGTTCACTGAGCTACAGAAGAAATTTTAGTTTGGTATTATTACCTAAAAACAAGAATAGAATTATTGGGGGTGATTGAAATTCTGTTCCCTAATAATACTAATTTTAATACATAAGCAATTATTTTGAAATTAAAGTGAGAAGTGATAAATGTTTTACGTCTGTCATATTTTAAGAAAAAAATTAACCTGACAATTCAGAACCCAGTGAATTCAGAAGTAAGATATGTCCATTTTGCAGTTTGAGATGGAAATTTTCTCTATTAGTATAATCTCAGATTTAGAATTTACTTTAATCTTAACTGCAACTAGGTGGTAGAGAACTGTAGCTCATCCCTTTTCCATTTGTAAGGGGGATGGTGATAAACAAGACTGTTGAATCCCATGAAACCTTTGCAGCTAGATGATCTTAAGAGAGATGAACAGATTGTCCTATATCAAGGGTGTCAAACTCAATTTCATTGAGGGCGGCATCAGGGTTGTGTTTTATCTTTGGGGGGCTAGAGGGGGTGTGGCCAGCTCGATGTTACTCATGTCAGGGACACCTGTGATGGACTTCCCTCAGATTCTCCATCCCTCTCATTATAACCAATCTTCCTCCCTCCCCCCCTCTTCTTTTCCCCTCCCCCTTCATTCTTCTTTCTTCCCCTCTTTCCTTATTTTTCCTTCCATGCTCTCATTCCATCTTCCCATCTTTTTCTTTTCTCTTTCCCTTTCTCCTTTCCTGTCCCTTCTTGGATGCTCAAATGCAAAAGAGGAAATATTTCTCCTTTTGTTTTGTTCTGCTTTTAGTTTGTTTTGCTAACCCTCTGCTAGGGAAAATGGAGCTCGGCGGGGGAAGGGCACATGGTTCCCCCGGGCCCCTTTTTCAGCCATGATGTCCTCTGCCAACAAAAACGGAGCTGGGGGGGGGGGGAGCACACAGCTCCGTTTTCACTGACAGAGGCCCTGCAAGCTGGTCCTTTGCTGTTTCTAGGCCCTGTGGCCTATATCTAAAGAAAAAAAATTTCAAAGATGAGCAAATGTCTCCAGATATTACTGAATTTCAGAATTACTCAGTGCTAGTCAAAATTATCAATGGTAAAATATTATGGGGATTACAATCCAACACCATCTAAATGCTACATTATATCAGTTCATGTTTTGCTAAAATGCTACAGACCATAGAGTTTAGATAGCTATTGAGATACCTTGGAATGTAAATGACTTTCTGGCAGTGTTTTTTTAAATGGATAATGCTGATATATGACTTGATAGTTATGCAGTTTCAGTGAAACTATAGGGATTAGATTCGTAACTCTATTACATTGGAGAGGAATAATGGCAACAAAGTTACAGTGTGCATTCATCCAAATCTAAATCATAAGTCACAGTTTGCAAGCTGTAGTATCTAGGTTTATATAGCAAAGTTAGAACAAAAAACAGTATATGATTTATTGTGATTTATTGTCATGAAATATGAGGGTTGGAAGATAGAGATCATCTAGCAGAACCTTGGCCATTCGGAAAACCAGGGATACAGTTATTGATCATTTTGTTTGTAAAATTAAATCATAATATTGTGCAAAAGGCCCATATCTCCTCTCTTCTCCTCTTCTATGTCCTCTATTCTTTGGAGGAGTATTTAGGGTACTTCTGATTCCAATGTGGTATTTTATCTCTACTGAGGGCTGTGGTTAAGATGAAGCATGGTTTAAATAGATGGATGATCTTTGTCCAGCATGTTCTTCCCCCAAGGCCCAACTTATTTCCAGATTGCATCACTAAATGTAACAGAAAAACTTCACTTTGTGCTAGTAGGGTTTCTTTCCCCCAGTTTTTAATCTCACAAAAATTGTGATATAGGCCTCCATGGGATTCGATGTATCTATTTTGTATATTTAACCCTACCTCAAACTTAAGAAAAGAGCAAAAGAAATGGGCCCAATATTTCTCTTCAATCAGTAATGCTGCTGTCACTAGACTAAGCCTCAGAGAGTACAGGCAAAAAAAAAGTATTCTCTTCCTCTGATGGAATTGCCCATCACAGTTTAAATTCAATTCACTGAAATTGTCTATGCATCTTGTTATATATTGTATACTATCATAACCCTCTGTAGGTGTTCATCTGTCTGGATAAATAATTAATCTGTACACAATTCCATTTTTGTTTGGTTTGAGTACAGTCATTTAATAACTGTCTGATAAAGCAAAATTTCAGATCGTGTGAATGGCTACCAATTAAATATGAGGACAAATCACATTCAGATGATTGTGTGGATAGTGAAAGGACAGGGCCAGCATACATTTTCCACTCTGTATTCATTTTGAAGTGGTTAATAATTCTCTCTGAACTTTGAAACATAAAATGTATATTCTTATTCTATATACTGTAAATCTATTTCCTGGGTAAATACCAAGTGATTAAAGCTACTTCTGGAATCAGATTTGCACTGTTCCAATGATTTCCTTACTGACAAAATCTCTTAACTTTTATCTCTGCAGAGTAAAGCATCTTCTATTAGTGGAGCCATGGGGTTTTCCAGAAAGACCTTCCAATGCTGAGCATGAGAGGACTATTCCAATATGGATCAAAGCACTTGGAGCTATTTTGAGTCCCTTTAATCCATTGGCTGGTCTCAGAATTGCTGGACCTTTTGGTGAGTGCTAAGCCTGCTTATTTTGATTGTACTGCCAAAGACATCAATTTTGAAATTGCAGTAACATGGACTTTAGGTCATCTATGTATTTAAGCATTCACCTGATTAGGTTAGAATGTGGAATCCCTTTAAGGCCATTGAGCAAAGTTATTGAAGAAGAGTGATACACTTAGATCTTCCCTGGCATCCAGCATAGAAAGATAGCAGGCTCCTGCAGGGGAATATAAATGATTTGCCAGATGCAGCCCAGTAATTTTGTGAACCAATTGCTTTAAGTATTTATTGGCAAGGATGAATATGGTAAAAAAGTCTTGTTTAGCATTAATTTTCTCTTTCTCCTGAGGTTTTACTCTACTCTTCAAATGGAAATTTATACTAAAGAGTTTATAAATTGGTTGGATGCTTAGGATCAAATAGAAATAAAATATTTGATGGCAAAAAATGTTTATGGGTATAATAATTATTATAGTGTGTCATAACATCTTGCCTTGTCAAAATAGAGAGAAGAAATGTAGCTTGTCGAATCAGAATTGTTACAACTCTAGGCAATTGTAATTATTTGTCAGTTAAATTGTATTTAAATAAAATAATAGTTTCTTTAATTACCATTTGAATTCCCATATGATAATGAGGCACATCATTATCCATACACATCCAATATACATCAGGCAGTGTATTTCAGGGCACGAAAAAATAGAATTATCTTCTGTACAGTTTGAAATTTCTCTCTTTTGTCTGCTATTAAAAGTATTAAATTCTTGATTTTTGATATATGATAGGATTGAGCCTGGTACAACGTATAAGGCCAGACTTTAAGAGAAAGTATTCATCTATGTTTGATGATGATACAGTCACTGAATATATTTATCACTGTAATGTGCAATCACCAAGGTAAGTGTAAGGTTTTAAAAGTCTTTATATTAACTAATTATTCTCTAAATCATGGCTATTTAAATAATCAAAACAATATGCAATAGTATTTAAAGATAGGAAATGTTATCATTTGCAAAACTATAGTCCTTAAAGAAAAATAAATACATGTAGGTATGACCATGCTAATTATTAGAGGAAGAATGAAATGGAATGTTTTCAAAAAGGGCATTATAAAATGGACAAATAAATTTTCTATTAAATCATTTTCTTGCATGGTGTTTTCTTAATGTGAAGTCACCATAAATCTTCAGCCTTCACTGTTGTTTAATAAGCTGTTTGTAAAGATGACAGGTTCATTAGAAAATCCATCAAGTTATTACCCGAAGAATAACGAGCTGATAGGTGTGAGATACCTTTGAAATCTGATATATATTGCTAAGAAAGTGTGAACTTCATAACTGTTTTAATATTTTTTCCTTTTATTCTCTCATTCTTCTTTCAACATTCACAAAAGCCAGCATGACTTTTAAAAAGGTGCCACTGCTCCTGAAGTCACATGTGACTAAGGCTCTATCAGACTTATGCCATTAACTTTCCATAGAACTATAGAGAAATAAAGATATTTATGTTAAACTATCCATGATTGTATTAAACATACTTAAGACTTGACAGGTGCTAGACAAAGTTTTAAAATTATATACACAACTAGCAATATTAGATGATGTTATATTAACAAATAATATAAGTCAGGTACATGGAATTTAGCAAATCTTGTTTTTTTCATTGATGTCTTTAAGTGGGGAAACTGCTTTCAAGAACATGACAGTTCCCTATGGATGGGCAAAAAGACCAATGCTGCAGAGAATTGTTTATATGCATCAAGACATTCCCATCACTGTGATTTATGGAGCAAGGTCCTGTATAGATGGCAATTCTGGAGCCACCATCCAGTCGCTGCGACCAAACTCTTATGTGAAAACAATAGTAAGTGGGACATTCTAGTTATTATTTATTTTATTTTTAGTCATTCTGTTGCAAAGTGACCACTCTAATTTATCTTCTTTGGACATTTGGCAACAGCTATTTGAACATTTAAAAGTGTTCAAATTACTATTCTGTCAGTCTTTTAAAATATATTTTCGACATATATTTATCTTTCTGATCATCTATACATAAATACAAAAGACAAAGCAATGCAGCATAAATGAATTGATGCATGGATGCATTTCTTTAACTACAAATCTGCAGTCACTAATACTACTCACTTCTCCATGAATGAGAAGATTGTAAATGGATTGGTGAGTTACTTATGGACAAAAACTTCAGTTTTGTGTATAGTTGTAACTCCATATATCCTCTAGATTTTTTTTCCTGCTCCCTCAAGTCTGGGTGCTGATGACCTGCTGATGACTACCTGGATTAGTCTCTGTAATTTTCTTAGCAATTTTTGGGGGGAGTAATATGCCATTGCCTGCTTCCTATGGCTGAGAAAGAGTGATTAGCCCAAGGTAATCCAGCTAGAATTGTGTCTAAAACTGAATTAGAACTCAATCTCTGGTTGCTAGCCTGATGACTTATCTTTTATAATGATTCTCCCATCAGATTTAGATATATTGAATTTTACAAATGCTCAAACCAGATTTTTCAGTTATTCTGGTAGTCCTTGATTTATAGCCACAATTAAGCTCAAAATTTCTGTTGCTAAATAAGACATTTGTCAATTAATTTTGCCCCATTTTATGACCTTTCTTACCACAGTTGTTAAGTGAATCACTGCAATTAATACGCTAGTAAAATGATTGTTACGTGAATCTGGCTTTCCCATTGACTTTGCTTGTCAGAGGTTTACAAATGGTTATCATATGGCACTGCAACGGGCATAGATGTGAGTTGACAAGCATCTGAATTTTGATACATAGCCATCGACATGCTGCAATGGTCATAAGTGTGAAAAACAGTCATAGGTCACTTTTTCAGTACCGTTGTAACTATGAATGGTCACTAAATGAACGGTTGTAAGTAGAGGACTACCCATATGTCTTAATGTATGCAAGTGAAAGTCAATGTGAAATCTTCTTTTTGTATGAATACCCTTAAATGTATAAGAAATAATGAATCAATTTTGTACTAATCCCTTGGTTAGATCCCTGTTTTGTTTTATTTCTAAATACATCCATATACATCAAAATTATCCCTTTTTTCAAAACATAGAGGAAATAAAAAAGCAAAAAATGTCCTTCTCTTAGATTTAAACTCTGTGTTTAAAAAATCTGAGAGAAAAATAAAAATATGAACTTACAAAAATAGGGAATTCATACTGTATTGTTCTAGGAACACAAATTTGCTCATATTTTTTTTTGTAAACATTAATAGAACATTGATATTTGGATGTTAAGTTTATTTCCCCCTTCTCTTCTGTTCCCAGGCTATCCTTGGTGCAGGTCATTATGTATATGCGGATCAACCTGAAGATTTCAACCAGAAAATAAATGAGATCTGCAATTCTGTGGACTGAAATGATTCTGCTTTTTGAAAAAAAAAGACTATAAATATAACTCAAAGCAATACTTTATAGTATATTATAAAAAAAATTAAGAAAAAACTGAAAAAAAACCAATTTTCTATGCACTCTTTCATTTAAGATATTTTCTCATTTAAAACTATGCAGTGCCTTTTATATAATAGGCAGATTTAAAAATAGTTGTACATTTTAGTTCGATTCTCTACATGTTTAGGGGAAATATTGTATTTTAATATGCATTAAAATGTTTTAAAACTGGAATTTTAAAAGTGGAGTTTTGCAAAATTACAACCTTTAATATGCAGGAATTTCTATAGCAAAATTACAGTTTGGCTATTTCTTGCAGTTTCCATATACTGCGGTCTTCATATCTTAAACTTTTTAAAAAGATGAAAAATTTATTCAGAAGATTGCATATAGGATGACATTTCATTGTATTTTATGTGGAATTTGCCAAAATAATATTAAGAAGCACTCAGGAAAAAGAGCACAAATAAGAAGAGTTGGGAGAAATTCTGATTTTTATTTTTTGCTCTTGTAAATGTTGTTTACTATGCTAATGATTGAATGCTTAGTGTCCTAAGTTCTGAAGTACTAACACCTTAGAACACCTGTTCTAAGGTACCAATATTGTTCCACTTGTTTTTGAAGATAAATTGCAAATAGTGTGGAATTGAAATCTTTGACATTGATAAAGTGTAAGATATATTGATGAACTGATTCTCAAATTTTACATGCTACTAAAATTCAGTCATTACATAGACCATGGTTAAAGTAATATAGTAATTACTATTTGGATGAATATCTATTTTATTTTTGGAATGTTGAGCCAGTCAAACTGTAAAACAATATAATCCTGTCAAAACCAGGTATCTTAGAAAAAAAGGAATATTTAATTAAATAAAAGAAATGAATCTGGAAAAGTTACTGTACCTCAGAATTTTTTAAATAAAATGTCTTAATGCAGAGTTTTGAACAGTTATTTGGGCCCTGGATTATTATTTTTTAAACCCTAAGGTAAGATGGTTAAATAAAATAAGCAGAATCATAAACTTAAAAGCAAATTGAGCAGTTTATAAACTAAAAGTTTACACAGTAACTTATTGGCTAACTTTTTAATGTTGAATTAACTACTAGAATCAATTTAGAATTCATTTTGAATATTTTGATCTTATTTCAGATGCTTAGAAATACTAGATCTCTAAATCCTTTTATTTGTGACACAAGATTTAAAAAATCAGGGGGGGGGGGAATTCTTCTAGGAAATCTTTGTATCAAGATAATTGGCAGAATACAATGATTAAAAACAATTACTGAAAACTATTTGTATTACATCTGAATCTCTAATTTATCAGAATCTTACGCAGCAGAAACAATAGGTGTATTGATCATTACCAGTAATAATAGTTTTTGATAGCTGAGGTTAACTGCAATATTTAAAAGCATGCATGCCAAAAATGGTTGCTGCTGAGAATATCTTAATCCATCTTTTTAAACTGTTACCCTAAAAATATGTTGCGATCATACTTCTAGATGGTGTGATTAGGTAGGCTAGGAATTCTGGGATTTTTACTCCCAATAATTTGTAAAACATTGCACTGTGAAAGGTGGTCTTAATCCTTGTATTATAGAAGATTTATCACTGATTCCTGAAGAACTCTGTAGATATAACTGAGTAGATATGATATTCCATCACTGAGGGGAAAACCTGCATTCTTAGCCTTAGTGCTTTATCAAGATGAATTCTTTGCCCTTTTTGGACTGTGGTACAATATTGCCAACTGAATAGAAAGATTATGCTTTGTTCCCTATCTTGGTTTATGATTTCCCAGACATGCAGGAGATGGGATGACAGAAAACAGCTTCTTTATTTGCTGAATCTACTTGTTGCTTACATATCTAGCTAGCTGCCAAGGTTAAATTTTCAGGGTAGCCAGTGCTTTTCTTTCCTGAAACATGATAAATAAATCAACCTATGGAAGTATTTTAGAACAAGATCTTTGCTTTGTCTCTAAATTCTGAAACAGTTGCCCCCACCATCACACTTGCTGTGATGTAGAATGCAGTAGCAAAATGATGGACAGCTACAGTGCATTCAGAAAGTATTCTGAACCACTTCACTTTTGTCAATTTTGTTATGCTGAAGCTTGATTCTACAGTTGCTGGAATTAACTTTGTTTTCATTAATCTACACTCAGTATCCCATAATGACAAAGTGAAAACAGCATTTCAGAAATGTCTGTAAATTTATTAGAAAGAAAAAACTGATATATCACATTGGCATAAGTATTCAGACCCTTTGCAGCAACACTTGAAATTTAGCTCAAATCTAGCTAACTGAATGCCTCCCAGTTGTCTTGATTGTTGCTGACATGTTTCTATGCCTTGATTGGACTCCACTTGTGGTAAATTAAATTGATTAGATATGATTTGGAAAGAAGCACACCTCTATAGAATTCCTCACAGCTGGCAATGCATACTGTAGCAGACCAAAAGCCATAAGGTCAAAGGAACTGCCTGCAGAGCTCAAAGACAGGATTATTACAAGTCACATCTGGGGAAGGCTACAATAAAATTTCTGCTGCATTGAGGGTTCCTAAGGGCCTCAATAATTCTTTTTTTATATAATAAAAAAATTAATAAATAAAAACATCTCCATTCTCAGCAGTTGCATCTCTCTTCGCTTTTTCTTTTTTTGAAGATTTTTTTTATTTTTGGTTAAACAAACACAACACACACAAAAAATCATCTTTCGTTACATATTGTAGAAGTGTGTCGATTGGTTACAAATAACTTTTGTGCATCTCTTCCACAGTCATTACTTATAGTTCATATCACATTGTATATTTTAAATCAAAAATATTTATATATCTTACTATCAACATCACAATTCTCATTTGACTATATATGTTTTAATGTCATTTTGCATGAAATAATCCAAAATTAAAAAAACAACCACATAGTGACATTTCATTAATTATTTCTAATATCATCCAATAACATTACACCTTTATAACATGTTCTAAGTAAGAATTAATTATGATTGATAACAAAAATTCTAATCCTCTTTCCAAGTCGCTGTTTACTATTTGTATCCCAATACCTTTTATTGAGCCAGTACATATATATATTGTTAAGTACATCCCTTGTCATTTCATTGTTATTATTATAATTGTTATTTATTAATAGAAATTCATTTGCTAATTATATCAGGTTTCCTCTCTTCAAACCAACATGTGTACCTTTTTATCATTATCAATTATTTATTAAACATATCACTCTAAAGATTACTAAATTACTAATCACTAATCATACTGTAGAAGTGTGTCGATTGGTTACAAATAACTTTCCTGCATCTCTTCCACAGTCATTGCTTATAATTCAAATCACATGTATTTTAAATCAAAAATCTTTATATATCTTACTATCAACATACCACACTTCTCATTTGACTGTGGTTGTTTTAACATCCTTTTACATGAAATAGTCCAAAATTAAAAAAAACACAAGCACATTGTATCATTTCATTAATTATTTCTAATATCATCTGATAACATTACCTCTTTATAGCATATTCTAAGTAAAAATTAGTTATGTTTGATAACAAGGTTTCTAATCCTCCTTTCCAAATCTCTGTTTACAATTTATATCCCAATTCCTTTTATTAAACCAGTACAAATATATATTGTTCACTAGATCCCTTGTCATTTCATTGTTATTGTTATAGATATTTATTAACAAAAATTCATTTGCTAATTATATCAAATATCCTCTCATCTAACCAAAACATGTATGTCAATTATTTATTTAACATAGCACTCTAGAAATTACTAAATTACTAATCACTAATTACTAAAATTAACTAATTTTTATTATCAACTTTCATATATCAGCCTTTATCCTTCCAGTAATAATACAGTCTTATTTCTTTTGTCATTTGTGGAATTGATTTTCTATTTATTTCCTTAATAAATTTTTTGTGGACTTCTCTCCGCAGCTTGTTGCTTATAGCATCACTTAAGTAATCTCGATGCCCTCCATCTGCTATTTTAATCACTTTATCTTTGGTTGTCAATCTTGCTTCTGAGAAGTTATCTCTCCTTAAATCCATCGTTTTTCCTCTTTCTTCTTCTTCCATGCCTTGAAATTCGGGGTATAGTTCCTGTTGATCTAATTCCCTTTTCCATACTCCCCTTTTCCCACTTTCAACCACGTTCACTCCACTGGTAAAGTAATCAGTTGTCTTGTCTTTATAATCATTTTTTCCTTCAATTTTTGGGACTCTGACCCCATCATTTTTTGCTGTTATAAACTCCATTTTTTCCATCTTCTTCTCAATTCTCTCTATTATTTCTAATAATTTTTGAATTCCGGCCAAGATATTTTGCAAAGTTATTGTTTCTTTTGAATATTGTGCCATTTTGGCAAGCTGGTAGATACTGCCACTCTGGCTTTCAAGGCTTCTTATATTAAATTAGCTTAAACACCAGTTCATTTATGATCTTCAAAAAAAGAGAAGGTTCTGTTTCTATTTCTCTCCCACTGCCAGTAAGACTCTCAAAGTACACCTGTAAAAACAATTCATGCCCTTGCTTCTTATCACTGTCTATAAACAAGTTGCCAAGCCTCGAGTTACAAGGTCAGTGAGGTCAAAAGGAAAAAGGAAAGTGCATTGTTTCAAAAACTCAAGCCTCCAGCCTCCAAGTGGCAGTATTGCTTCCCACTCTCTAATGTTATTTCAAACTTAAAAAAACAGAGTTCTTAAATAGAATTAATAGCAAATAATAAAAGTCCTTGTTGAAATAAAGAAGAAGACTTTAATCCATAGGTTAAAAAATAAAAATAAAAAAATAGAAGAGGAAAAACTGATCCGTTCTTTTTTTAAAAAAAGTTGCAAGCACTTCCATCCACAAAGTAAAATTACAAAGAAAAAGAAACACACTATCAAAAGCAATCCAATATAGGTTAATTTTGCTGCTTATTGTCTTCTGCTCTTGGATTTA
The DNA here is from genome assembly GCF_964273705.1 of Natrix helvetica. Classification (NCBI taxonomy): domain Eukaryota; kingdom Metazoa; phylum Chordata; class Lepidosauria; order Squamata; family Natricidae; genus Natrix; species Natrix helvetica. The sequence continues at coordinate 88,546,662 of NC_138554.1, forward strand.
ATTTAACGTAAAAAATTTTTTTGGGGGGCAGTCTTTCCAAAACAGTAAAGTTTCCCCACCAGATGGACACTTTCTCTTTCCACTTCCCTTCCGTTCCGGAGCCATCCCAACTTCATCAGCCTGGGGCTGGACTTTTTGTCGCCAGCTTGAAGAACTTCTCTTGGATCGATCAGGAACTTTGCAGTGCCCCTGAGATCAGCAAGACATATTATTCCTGTTCACCATCTCTACGGGATGATTTAGGTCCGATTGGACCACCCAGCGACAAAAGTATCGGCAGCGGTCTCAGAGCATTGAGCCCGCACGATCGTATCGTCATGACGTTTGCTCCTCCCTAAGGGCCTCCATAATTCTCAAATGAGAGAAGTTGGGCACAAACAGGATTCATCCAAGAGGTGGATACCTAGCCAAATGGAGCAGTTGTGGAGAAGGGCCTGGGTAAGAGAGGTGACCAAAAACCTGATGGTCACTCTGACTGAGCTCTAGGGATCCTGTGTTGAGATGGAACAGAGTTCCAAAAGGAGAACCAAAAGTGCAGCCCTCTGCTGATATGGGCCTTATAGCAGAGTGGCTAGATGGAAGCCTATCCTCTCCAGAACAAATGAAAGCTTGCTTGGAGTTTGCAAAAAAAAAAAAAAAAAAACCAAACACTTGAAGGACTCAGACTGTGAGAAACAAAATTCTCTGATTTGATGAAATCAAGATTGAACTATTTGGCCTCAATTCGAAATGTTATGTCTGGAGGAAACTAAGCACCGTTGATCGCCTGCCCAATATCATTCCAATAGTGAAGCGTGGTGGTAGCATCATGCTATGGGCATGTTTTCAGCAGCAGGGACTGGGAAACTGATCAGGGCTGAGAGAAAACTTAAATGGAGCAAAGTTCAGGGAATATCCTCAATGGAAACCTGTTCCACAATGCTCGATCTCAGACTGGGTCAAAGGTTCACTTGAAAACAATCCTAAATACACAGCCAAGAGACATGAGAGTGGCTTAGGGACAACTCTGAATGTCCTAGAGCCAGAGCCCTGACTTTAACCCTATTGAATATTTCTGGAGGGACCTGAAAATGGCTGTCCACCCATAATCACCATCCAACCTGACTAAGTTTGAGCAGGATTTGCAAGGAAGAATGGCAAAAAAAAATCCAATCTAGGTGTGCAACACTTGTTATACCCCAAAAGACTTAAAGCTGTAATTGTTGCCAAAGGTGCTTCAACGAAGTACTGAGTAAAGTAAAATACTTATGCCAATGTGATAGTTCAGGTTTTTTTTTCCTTTTTAATAAATTCACAGGCATTTCTAAACTTCTATTTCATTTTGTCATTATGAGGTACTAAATATAGATAAATGAGGAAAAACAAGAATTTCAACAACTAGAATCAGGCTGCAGCATAATTAAATTGACAAAAGTGAAGGGGATCTGAATACTTTCTGAATGCACTGTATGTCAACTGCCATTTTCTTTTCCCAGGTACTCTGACACATTTTGTTCTTGTTAGGATAACATGCAAAAGAGGCCAAGTCAGATACTAGTGCTAAGCTATATTTCTACATAGCCATGCTCTAAAAAGGCATCTTCGGGATGATTAAAAGATAATTCAGTTGGATTCCAAACAGCAGCAGCTTCTTTCCCCCACTGTTATGCATTGCCTTTATGGAAACAATGATATAAATATTTACAAATATACTGTGTTTTCCCCAAAGTAAGACAGGATCTTATTTTCTTCTTCCTGTCTCTCAACATTATTTTCATAGATGATCCAGGTTGACATCCAAGAAGGAATTTCTCAAGCTGGTCTCATTTCCACAAGCCTGCAATAAAGAAAATACCTTGGCTTCATCAATCAACTGAGTCTGGAAACAATTAGATTATATAATGATTGTTGAAAAGTGATTTGATTCATAGCTGGGATATTTAGCTTATCTTTTCTATTATGTTTAGGTGATAATAACCTGTATAATATTTTGGTGTTGAAAGGACCTCTGAAGGATTAGCGCATACACAGAATGTAACCTAATTAAGCTTTTGTTAAATTGCTGTTGAGAGAAACTCCATTGTAACCTAACGTGCCAACTTAATAAATAAAACTTCTAGGCGAATTGCCAAGCTTAGCCTAGTAAGTAACTACTTGTGAAAAGTAAAAAAAGTGGATTCAGTAAAATAACCTTGCTTGCAACTTGAAATGTGTGTTCAGCATTCTCTAACAAAGCTCTGTCTTATATGCAGAAAATGTATTTCTTTCCTATTCTAAAGTCTATTGTTTTTAGTACGCTGAGAAAAATCATGAAGTTTGTGTAACATGAAATAAGTTTCTTAACACTATGACGATCTGTACAATCTGTGCAAAGACTATAAGAAGTTTGACAAAAAGTTTTTTTTCATAACTGGACGGTGAGGCTCGCACCTGTTTTCTTCTCTCTCTCTCTCTCTCTCTCTCTCTCTCTCTCTCTCTCTCTCTCTCTCTCTCTCTCTCTCTCTCTCTCTCTCTCTCTCTCTCTCTCTATGCCTGCTCTGTTAAGGTGAGAGACAAAAATGCCGCCAAGTCTTTTTATTTTCTGCAGAAAATAAAAACTTATTATCAGTAGCCTTGTGTTCAGAGTTTCATTGCAATTATCAGATTCTGAGCTGAATTCAAAAACCTTACAGTGTGAAGATGGCTTCTAAGGGCAAGAATAGAGCAAAGGTCTGCTCAAACCCTTGCAACATTTTAATACATGATCCAACCTAAACAATTTAATCTTCTTTTATATCCTTCTTTTGATGTTCATACCAACTTACCAACTTTCATATAATATCTATTTGTATTGTTGGTTGTGATGAATCATGAAGAATTAATTCTTACATTCCTTTTCAAAGGCGTCCACAAGGTATGATTAAAAAATGTCTGGATGGCAGCAATTGAAGGTCTATCCAATTTTTATGTGCATTGCCCATGATCTGTGAATATGCCTGTTCCATTTTTGTTTTTCCTGGCTCTTCATATGATGTCCCAGGTTAAACACAAATAGAATAAGCACCATCCATGGAAGGTACAAGTAAGAGGCTGACATTTTATAAAGGAGAGGCATCTAATTCATTTCCTTAGAAAGGGAGAAAATCAATTGCCTGCCTTGTGGCTAGCATGGATGGTAAACTACACTTGATTTTGGGCCAAAAGGCCCAGAAGCATGGATGGTAAACGGACACAGATGACAGTGACTACCAATGAATTTTCTTGACTCCCTAGCATTTGGGAATTGCTTCAAAGCAATGTAAATGAAAGAGAGGTTCTAGATTATTGCCACATCATGTCTAAAAATTAGTATCAATTTGTTTGTCACCTGTTTAAACTACCTTATCTTAAATGCAGCTGTTTAATTCATGCTTATTCATTTCTCAAAAGCCTCTTAAAATTCCAATCTACTTCACAAGTGCTTTTGAAATCTAGACGTTTTGTTAAGAAATGCTAAAACTGAGCCAGAAATTGCAAAATTGCAAAAGAAATTGCAATAATTTTAAATTGATTTTAACTGTTCTTGCATAGCATATTTTTTAACTCTCTCAATGGGATGCTCAATTAAAATTATAATTAAAAGAGGGATGGGGAAAAATTATGTCTGCATAAACAGACAATTTAAAGCTTCTTCCCACAGGTGTTTCTATGACCATTTTATTTAACAGCGGCAACCACAGATTGCAGTGTCTACATCACAGGTTTTCTGCATATCTAGGCAATACAAGATTCAGGTGCCATATTTACCCTATTTCTGATTCTTGTAGAGTTTTTCCAATTATGAAGTATTTCAAGTATTTTTAGCAAATTTTTAGACAATTTTACCTGCTTAATTCTCCTGTGCTATTTAATATTGATATGTTTCCCCATGTTAAGTATAATTATTTAGGTCAGTATCTCAACCTCAGCAACTTTAATATGTGGACTTCAACTCCAAGAATACCTCAGCCAGCATACATCTTAAAGCGCCAAGTGTGAAAAACACTGCATTAAACAATGTGGACAAGTTCCATGTTCCCAATCCTGTGCACTTTGATGCACTTTTTGAAATGTCAGATTTGTGGGTATGCACCCAGATACACATGCATAAAACATAGCCAGCTGTAGGAGCAAAAGAGACAAATGGCAACATTTGCATTATGACATCATGGGAATGATACAGCTGTACAGTCATTGTAGCGCATTGATGTCTGCTTCCATTTGGTTGATAATGTCTTAGCAGATAACTCATTATTTTCACATAATTGTGGCCAATTTCAGACACCTATAGAGTGTATGTTTGAATATAAATAAATTTTCCATGCATTTTTCTTATTCATATTTGTCTTTTCTATCAATTGTCTAAGGTAGATTACCTGAAAGGCCCAGGTGGTACTGATAAATTCAATATAGAATGGATCAAAATCTCATTTTTTCTCTTTAAAATGCATTTTTTCTCTCTACATATACAACCAAGTTCTTTGCAAAGTTAGTACTGTATGCACAGTTATAGTTCAGCTCCTTAGATTGCTTTCTTCAGCAATCAACATTAGCAATATTTATATTTTCTCTTTGATTTATCCTAAAATGGATTAGACTGGTTGAAATGTTGGTTCACAAAATCCACACACTCAGGAAAACTGAGGTTATTTTTACAGTACTTATTGCCATGATCCCCAGAGTTGTATTCATTTAGAAATATGCTTTTTATGAGACTGTTCGCTGGAGATATGCATTCCCAAACATTTCCAGCAGAGGGAAATAATCTTTCACTACTAGATACGGTATCTCAGTTTGTTCTGTTCCATAATGTCTGTTAATATGCATTTGGTCTCTTTCTTCTTTCTTCCAGCAAGCAGGAACTGATTCCTTTGTTTGAATTACAGGCAGGCTTTTACGAATAATTCTGATGGCGATTATTGACATCAGAATACATACTGACTAATCAATTATTCCATTACAGGAAGAAGACTCTTCAAAAGCCCACTATGCCTGTTGCTGTGTGGGTAGCAGAAGGAGAGAAAAAACAATAAAGCATCCCTATCAGAGTTGTTTACTTATGTAAGATACTGTTCATTTTTTTCCTCACCAGTCGAGTTCCTTGTTTGCTAGCTCTTTTCATTCAGTTCTGGTTATTGGTCTTTCTCTGCTCTTGACATCATCTTGATTACCTTTTCCCTGCATGTCACAATGGCCAAAAAAAGGACTGTATTTTAACTATGCAGTCAGACAGCTTCAGAGGGGCAGATAGTGGATCATCAGTTAGAGAAAGAGGTCATAGCTTCTTATATATGCAGATATAATCAAGAAATTTGATATCCCTACTCTTTGTATGGCTAGTTCTCAGGAGGAATATAAAATTTATTACACAAATTATAAATGCTGCCAGCAGTGGATATTGGAAAGGAGAGATTGAAACTTATCATTCACAATTCTTCCCCTTCTTTGAGCAACAAAACAACATTTTTTAAAAAAACTTGAACATATATAGAAAAGTGTTCCTTCTTGCCAAATTTTAAATGGATGGCTCTACAGCTAGTCATGAAAAACATCAGAAAATTATTTAAGCTGTTATTGCTGCATCTTTACTGATTTACAAAAAATTCAGTGTTGCTTTGCTTCAAAGAATAGACATCTTGGACTAGAAATGAACATAACATCCTGAATCAAGATAGATAAAAAAGAATCCACAGACACAGTTCAAAATCTATAGAATTGAAACTACGGCATCATGATAGGAGCTTGTCTCTTTTATAATGCAAGCACTATATGTATAAACAGGATGGAGTTTTTATTACAACATTGCACATGTCAGTGTACACATCTCGATTACTGACTACATATTGGTTGTTGTTTTTTTCTTGGTATAATACGTGGCAAAGTAGCAAATCAAGGATGATTCTGTTAACTGAAGTGGCATTGATAGACATAGTTTATGGTTTTCAAGCCTATTTCTGATCCTAGAGTTGAAGCTGAAGATGTTAGTAAAATCCTGTCACAGTTTTAGATCAGTTTTCCCTCAAACTCAGGTAACTTTATGGTGGCTGGGTTTACTGAGAGTTGATGTCCATGCTTCTTAACGTTGCTGAGATCGAGAAACACTGTTCTGAAGGAGCCAATATGCAACAGTAACCAAAGAATCCTTTTCAGGAAAAGCAGCACCTGCCTAGCAGCTCTAGTCTGCTAGAGCAGCTCTAGCCTCATTTTTGTGCACAAAATGATTGTCTTATGTACATTTCTGAAACTGTTTGAAAAAGAAGTAGTTAAGGGTTTATTGCATGTGAATGTACATTACTAATATTAACACTTTAATGGAGTGAGCAAAGTTAAAAACTGCAAGGAAAACTTTCAATATTTCTTTTATTTCCAATGATATTTCACTTTTAGGTGAGTTGAATGCTTTATTTTGATTGTCATTTTAATGCTTATGATTGAATGTTTATTGTGTAAATAATTATTGAACAAGCATCAAATAGTTCTGGAAGCCATGCAATCTACTATTACATAGCTATTAATATATTGTATATTACTAGTCCATGTATGATATCCCATGATAACAAATAATGTGACTTCTTCATTTTTTGTTGGAACAGCATGAGCTACTTCTGACTTTGAATGGTGTCCAATTTCACATTTCATCAAAGAGCCTTCATCATCAGAGGAGTTTATGGAAGCAGCCAATGATAATGAGTGTAGGCTATTACAGTAAGCTAACCAGGCATCTTAATTTCCAGAATGCCTGCACTGTGGCATCATTTAAGTCATTAAAGGAGATTAAAATGAAAAATAAAGCTACCAGTCTTATGATTTATCATCCATCTTCTTTATGTCTGTCTGTCTGTCTGTCTGTCTGTCTGTCTGTCTGTCTGTCTGTCTATCTATCTATCTGTCTATCTATCTATCTATCTATCTATCATCTATCATCGATCAACATAGGGACAGCAAGAAATTTCTATGGGAAGATCAAAGGAAGAAATAAGTAAAACATTACACCGTCACAATTGAAGTTCTGCCCTTTTTATGTTTTGATGATGACACTGTAATCATGAACAAAAGAGCTGGAACCTTTGGACTGATGTTGTAATATAAGCCTTTGATCCCGTGGGTGCCTCTGGGGGCAGTTGTCAGTAGTGGATTCTAGTGGTGTAGAAGACAATTCCTTATGGAAAGATAATGGCAATCCCGAGGTTAATGCCAGTGCTGGGAACAGCTGACTCACCACAGTTACTCACTGCAATTAGAGTAACTCTGGACCCACATAGGAGCCTATTATTTAAATGACTTTTAAATGACTAAAGAGTTAAAAACACAAGTTGATTCCTTGTATGAAGAGAATATACAAAAGGATGTTAAAATCAGTTAGCTTATGTTAGCGTATGATTGTTAAATGTTTATACCCTGTATTTTGCTCTGGGAGGTTGGGGGGAGGGAGGGTCGGAGGGTGGGAAGGGGAAGGGGTAATATTTGTAAAATTTGTCAAAACCTTTAATAAAAAAAAAGAGAATATACAAGCAGGAAGGGTAAATGTCAGAAACAGAGTCAGTGAGTGAAATTTAACTTCTGGCATCAACATCTAATTAGAGAAACACTTGACTTTCAATAATAAATGATTAAAAAGATCAAGAGGCAGTAACCATCTAAGTGACATGAAATCTCTAATGCAAAGCTTTTTTAATGGGAAGAAGGGAGGCTCTTTGAGCCCTGCCCTCTGTTTTTACAGAAATCAAGTATGTAGCAGAAGTGGGGGATGAGTTTCACATAGGACTGTGAAGGATAGTGCAGGACTTTGTCCCTTGCTGCTCTAACCATTGGCACAGATATCATCATCAATTCTGCATCTTTCTGAAAATGTATTTTTAGGCATCTTAATTGCATTTCAGAACTAACCATACAGGCAAAGTGACAGGAAGAGAAATCCATGTAAGCAGACTGGTGGTCAGATTCTCTGTTTTAAATCAATCAAACATCTGCAGCTAATGCAGCTTTGGACTGCTCGTCAGGAAGCATTAGGCCTATTAGTCCAGGGCTGGCAGGAATACAGAATAATATATTTATGGACATAGTACATAGGCATTACTGCATGAGAGCAAATGCAGAAGGAGTCAGGGAAGTGTGGTCAGCACTTTTGCCTTGCCAGCTCCTGTGCTCAACAACATAGGAATGGAAGATTTCTTCCCAGTCCATTACCTTATACATCCTCATGGATCACATTGCTCAGTTAATCACCTCTTCAATGAACCATTGAAGCAGAAAAAACAGGAACTTCTCCTTCCTTATATTCTGTGCTAAATCTAAAATGTTGTGCATTCTATGCATATTTTAAAAATTATACTGATGTATATCTCAAGATTGATATATAGATCACCAAAGACGACTACATCTTTTTTCTGTACCCCTGGACCATCTTTCCCATCCCAGGGCAGCAAAACCAATGGCCTTGATGGATGGGGAGTGAGGTACTTGATGTCACTGAAAGACCCCAAGTTGGGGATGGCTGGGCTAGAAAAAACCCACTGCCTACTTTTCTTTGTTTTCTTCTTAAAGATATTGACTTATCTGGAATTCATAGTTTTATTTAAATCACTTCTATTTCATTATTTTATTTTATTCTACAGTATGGATAGTTACATTACTTTATTGGGGGGGAATCAATACTATTAATTGTGTATACATCTATCTGAAAGTAGATGGAGTACGTCATTTTTGTTTTAAGATTACAAATTAAATGTTAAAATGCATTACCCCCAACCCCTATCCCAATCAGAGAAACATAATTTTAATTTTGTAAATCTGCCAAAAGATCTTATTATTGATATTTCTAAGATCTGACTATGCAGGATCTATTTAATTCTTCCTCCTTTTTTCTTTTCTATTTTTCTCTTATTTGTTCTTTAAATATTAGTTTGACCCTAGAGGAAGTTATGTTCACAATCATCTTCCATTCAAAGCATTTTAAAATATTAATTGCAATTTTATTCATTTTAATGAGATTTAAATTGCAAATAATTGCAAATTGCTATTAAATTGTATTACTGTATAATTTTCTCTGTCGTCCCAAGTAGGAATGGATGTTTTTCATTTAGTCTACATTTTAATGTGAAACTGCTTTATTTCATACTTTTGAAAAATTAAACTGCAAAGAATTTCTCAGAATGTGGTAATGTCTGTAATTTCAAGTGCATATAATTAATATTAAAATGCACACAATGCATGTATATAAGTTAAATATATTTTTTAAAATAAAAAGTGTACAAATTTATATTTTGAGAGGCATGTATAGGAAAGACACACAAATTCCCATGTAATCTTTTTAAAAAATCAGTGAACCAAAACTATCAATGTACCCATTAACCCCCTGTTTTTGAACTGAAAATTGTAACTGAAAATGTAGAAATTACATTTAGATCAAATGGTTTGATTGTATGAAGGTAGCTTTTGGGTGAATATTTATTAGAAATTCTTAGCAGTTAAAAACAGTATCATGTCTTGTGAAGTAATTTCGATTGACTCCAGTAATTGTACCAATATTCTCTTTTACCTGCCTTCTTCCTTATATAATCATCACTAAAATGAATGTTAAGAATCAAAAGAAGTAAAGGTAATACTTGAGTTATGAATGTAATGGAGCCTGCCAATAACAATTGTAATCTGAGGAATTGTAGGAGTGAATCACATAATCTGACTGTGATCACTCCCTGCTTTTGCCCATGCATTTACTAATTGAATGTGTGGGTTGTTAACTGCACATGAGTTATTGCAGGGTAGGGAAGGCCGGGTGTGTGTGTGATAGAATAGACCACTGGTTTAAGACCACCCAAGGTCTCCCCAACCCACTGAAATATCTCATGCTCCCCACAATTGCTTCTAACCCTAACCCTTGATTTGCAAAGATATAGCGAGCTGTCTCTTATCCAGCCTCTCTGTTGTATGAGATCATGATGCCCAGAAGCTTCCAGACTCAGCCTACAAAAAATTTGGAAGCATTAGGATGCTTCTAGGCAGTGAAATCTGCACTTTGGCAAACAATTGTAAAAAGGTCTTTTCTGGCATAAACAGAGTTTGGTAGGGACACATCAGCCCCTCCCAAGCTCTGCTATTGCAAAGGGTTGCCAAAGCCTACAGGGATGCAATCTCTCTGCATCCTTCAGCAACCCTTTGCAAAAGGCCTTTGCTGGTACAGAAAGAGCTTCAGAGGGAATACATGCGCCCCTCCAGACTATAGTTTCAGTGGCAAAATGCTTCAGGACTTTGCCGGCAAGAAAGGAGGCCAGGAGTGATACGGGTGCCTCTCTAGAGCTTGACTTTGTATGGAAAAGTGCTTGAGGAGGTTTTTGCTTCCAAAGATAGAGTTCTTAAGGGGCACACACATCTCTCCGAATCTCTATCCATATTGGCAAAAACTTTTTGCAAAGGATTCCTGAAGCCTGCAGGAAGATTGCATGCCTGTAGGCTTTAGCAGCCCTTTGCAAAAGGCCTTTACCAGAATGAATGGAGATTTGGAGGGATGCACCATTGTAGTCTGCCCAAGGTCCTGTGCTCAAAATTCAGATGCTTGGCAACTGGTTCATATTTATGATAGTTGGGGTGACTTGGAGCCATATGATCAGCTTTTGTGACCTTCTGACAAACAAACACAACAGGGAAGCCAGATTCACTTAACAATCATGTTGCTAATTTAACAACTACATCGATTCATTTAGCAACTGTGGCAAGAAAAATTGGACAAAACCCATTTAACAAATGTTTCACTTAGCAACAAAAAATTTGGGCCTAATTGTCAAGGACTACCTATACTTCCTTGGTGATTTGCCAATTTTGGTTTGTAATGTTCAGTATAAGCAAATGTATTTTGAATAGCTTTGTCAATGCTGTAATGCTGTAATCTATTATAATTATATAGATTTCAAAATAAAGCAATTATGATGGTTTGAGTAAAATAGAACCACGGAGGGTGACTTTGATTCACAAATGTATTGGTGATATTTCAACCAATCTGCTACCTCATCTTCTAGATTTGAAGTGATGGCATTCATGCAGGCAACTTTGTCTGGATGCATTGCCCCATATCGCTCCAGATAGCTGTTTAAGAAAGTAGGCTAGCTTCTTCGGCTGCCTGTCAAACATGGCTTTTAGGGGCAGGGCTCTAAATCATCCCAAGCCAGCACATAGCCCAGTAGCATCCCACCACCTGTGGGACTGCTTGATCCTGGGTTCCTGCCACTGCAGAGATCCCCTGGGCTTGTCCTGCAGTTGTGGGAGGGATGACAACCTCCCGGGGGAACCCCAGCTCCCTGGGCCACTCTCCCCAGCCTTACCCATTGGGGTGAAGATGGGGATTGGGTCTCCAATGCTTGGCCCACCCCAAGCCCCTGCTCCCAGGACTGATGGTTTCATTGATACTGCTTCTCACATCTCCATTGCAACAAATCTTTCATGTCGTTGCTTCACAGAAGGGCTATGGCATAGTGTCAATAATTCCCACTCACCTGGTTCTTCCCAGTCTACAGCCCTCTGGGCTGTCCATTTACTCCCTCAAGTCATGGCAACTCCAGATGGGATCAAGGGGAACTCTAACTCTGCTGCCTTCCCTACTCCACTCTTACTCAGCCATCGCGTCTCCAGGTCCAGGCAAATAGATCTGGCCATGACTACTTCCTCACACACTGGCAGCTGCTCCATCTTCTCCACTCTCACCTTGTATCAGGTCACCATCATTTGTGCCCCAGAGTCTGCTTGGGCAGCTGCCAGTGCCTTTCAAGGAGGGAGTGATCCAGGCTTCACTGCAGCATCAGCTTTTCATTCCATTATAGCTCTCTTGGAGGCATCCAAGTCGACTTCGTTGAGTTAAGGAGAGCTGGTTTAATGTCTAACTGTCCAACTAGTAAACCCAAAACAAGGAAACAGTCTCAGGAGATTTGATTTCCCAAAAGTAAAACTTTATTGGATACACCATATTGTACTTAAGAAACAAAACCAGCTCTGGTTTTCTCATGCAAATGCTTGCCTAGTTAAACAATAGCTTCCCCTTCTGTCCATTCCTGGGTGCTCACATTGTCCAATTATGAGGTGTCCTTTTATTATGGGAACAGTCCATCTCTTTCTCAAGCACCTGCAGTAGTGATCTTGATGGTTTCCATGATCTCTGCATACTTTCTTGGCATTCCATTTTCCCCCTCCTTCCCCAGTTCATTGGCAAGTTGAAAAGCATCAGGGTTTGAAAGAAGCAAAGTGGTTCAATCTTGACAAACATGATGAAATATTCACTTTTTAAAAGAAAAAGTTATACATGAAAAATTAGAACATCAAGGAAGAAATTAAATAAGGCCCTTCTCCTTGATATGCTAAGATTACAAAATATCATCATACTGTAAAGCATGCTGCATAATAGTATGCATAATAGTAATCGGATACAAGAGAGATGATAAGCCATGCATAGCTATTGCTCTATATCCAGGGGTTCCTAGACTGCTGGCTTTTTAAAGCCAAAATTGCTGTTGACATCCTTGACTTGGATAGCAAAGGATGTCCCCATGGCAGTGCCACCTGAAACACAGAAATGAAGATGTGTTACAAATCTGCAGCAGACAAGATCTTCTGGTGTAAGTTGTGCAATGCTGCAGATTGCTTCAAAAGGCATTTTCTTTACAAAGCAAGGACAAAAACTGCTCATTGCATAAGTCATCTCCTTCCATTTATGACTGAGTATCCCCTCTGAAGCCATATTTAAGATCTGTAACAATAGCTGCCAAATAGGATGTCACTGATACTTTGTTAGGTCAACAAAGCAAACAAGTCCATCCCCTCTCACACCTTTGTGATGACTCAGTTCCAAGGTCCTATTTACTTTGTTTTTAAAAATCTCTATAAAGCAAAGAACGTAGCAAACTTATTCAAGCCTCAGTATAAGTACATTATTCAGCTGTTCCTAGCTTGTAGTGTCTATTGATCACTTCCTGTTAGCTGTGAATGTGGTGAAAGAGAAGTAAACACAATGTTCTGGATAACAATGGATAATTGATACATTATCCTTTTTTGCACTGCAGAGTAGGAAATTAGTTTTTGCTGGATTTCTGGAATTTGTGGAAGTTAGAGCTTTCCTCATCAGCCATAGCTCTTTACAGGTATCACCAGACTTTTGTTCCTGCTATTTCTTCCAGAAGAATAAATCTTTGAAACGGTTTTGCTAAAACTTATTTATCTTTTAACACTTAGGTGACAAACACATTTTTTAAGGAAATTTTTTTTCATGACTACCTTTGAAAAATTGCTCTGATCTTTCTTGTTAGAAATAGTGTCAAGATTGCCTTTTCTGGGACAACAGGTGCCTTGGAAGGTGAGAAAAATTGACAGAAAAGGGGAGTGAGGCCTGTTTATATAGAGAATTGTTATAAATGAGATGTGCTTGGCTTGTTTTTTTGTCATAGATGTAACTAACATCTTTTACATAACCTTTTCTCTTTTTTGTGCTTATTTGTTATTACCATGGCTTTTTGCTTCTTTTATTTCTTAAAAAAATGCAATGATCAGATTCAGACATCATATAGACTATAATTGCAGTAGAAATCAGAGGCACCTGTTGATTAGAATTACACCTTTATTTTGAAATGTCTGACAAACTGTTCCATCTGCAACTTCTTGCTAAAAAGAAGTATTCACCACCCTCCATACTATTAGTGGAGCAATACCCAACCTATGCTATTTGTTAACAACCTAGCTAGATGAAGATACACTGGCTAGAAATTCTAGAAAATGAAGTTGTATACATCTAAAGTGATTAAGGAC